>NW_028154610.1:0-72347 GCF_965231275.1 Zosterops lateralis
ACAATTACACTAAGCAAAGTCCACCACATACAATCTATGACAAAGGGGTGTGGAACAATTTTTATACTTCCAGTTTCTTACACATTCTTCATATTCTTAAAATAAACACTTCTGAACAGCAGCTGCATTGTAAAATTTATTGTATTATTTCAAAACAAACGTTTGAAATTCTACAGCCTTTCACCCATTGGAACAACCACCACACTTAGAGATGGTGAGAACTCTTCACATGCAAGTTGTTTCAGCGTACCCAGTATAGCATTTTACACAGGCATGTAGAATGCACTTTATACACAAAAAATCTTAAGTGCATCTGTGGGACTGAAATAAACAGTGTTCTACTCTATGCTTTTAATACATACAGAAAAATGTACCTTAGGCAGTTAGAAGATAAATAAATGCTCAACAGAAGGCATGTGTGGTGCCAACGTTTATCAAACTGCGTAATATAAATGTAAAATATATTAACAATACATAGTGGCTAGCAAATTTGATAATTTATTTCATTTGATATTTTTATGACTGGTTTTGCTACATTTTGACAAAAAAAAATCCACACTTCAAAAAAAATTCTGCAGATCATGATTTAAGAGTACCTTTGTGACAAAATCTTTCAGCTGTACATTGCACACAGTATTTTAAAAAGAACTCTTGATAATTATGGGAATCCAATACTAGCATATAGACATGTCAGTATTAATCAGAGAAGAGCTTTAATACGTGTGTAATCTAGTTGACCAAGGCATTTTCAAGATGTATGTCAGCTTTGAGGATACTGCTCTTTATATTTTGTGTTTCCATTTGTATACAGAAAGTGACAAGCTGCCATTAGCATGAGTGACAATTTGAAAAATGTTAATTTCCTCCTTTTAACTGTAACAGAAATTGAGTTACCGCTTAGCAGCAAAGATGGGTGTAAAGCAGCAAAATGTGTGTTAAAGTGTTTAGTAACTATTATCTCTGATAAAAGTCTGAGGTCCATAAAGACAGTATGCAAAATGTTAGTACTTCCCCGTAATCTTTAGTGTGAGAACTCAGTGGTTTTTGCTACATTATATTCTGCTTATTCTGATTTTGTCAGAACGGCTCCACTGCTGACCAGCCCCAAACCCCCAACAACTACTGAGCATCAAAATCTGCCTTTGAGCAGTGAGAGAAATACAACTCCTCTGACCTCCCCCATGTGCTGTAATGCCTGACTTATGAATATCCCTCCAGCAACCACTTCCACCCATACACGTTCTGCATGAGCGTTTACTGCCTTCCATGAAGTTCAGAAATTGGGGCCTTAGAGTTGAATTTCTTGTTACAGCAGGAGCTGATTTGTATTTTATGGAATCCTATGTACTTTAAGCACTGTAAAACAAGGGTAGATGGTTTACCTTCATGTAACAAATAATCAGTTCTGAAGTTAATGTGCAAAACTCATGCAACTTGAAGGTAATGAAGGGTGTGTTTATCAAAAATCTTGTCAAAAAGCTGTTACAAACAGTTTTTTGAGACCTCCAATATTAAGATTACTTGACGCTACTGCTAAACCAAGCTATTTTAAACTGAAGAAATACATGGGGTGAGGAAAGAAAGAATCTTATAAATAGCTGGTTTATTTTTAGCTCAAAACACATCACTGCTGCAAATGCCACTGGAAGGCTGCAGCAGGCCCCAGTTCACCATAGTTTCACTGTTGACAAATTCTGATACACATAGTCTGATGTCCTCCCATCACGTTTAGAATTACAAAACTGCAGTTTAACTTCAGAATTTAATTCCGATGTTTTAGTAATGCATCAGTACTGAAAATTATGGGGAAGGAGAGAACTGACCTCAGACACTGCTGCAACAGTTAAGCTTAGATTATTACCTATCGAGTAATGGACTCAGACACTGTTCACATTAGAGCACCTCGGAAAACACTATTTTTGGGTAGTAAGCAAGTTGTAAGTACATCTTTAAAAACGTACTTCTAATATAAACACATTTTGTAAGTATTTCACATAAATTAAACAACTGCAGAATGCATTAACTGCACAGACAGAACGGAAGTTCAAGCAACACTTCAATAACTGCAAGACTACTTCAAAATTCAAGTTACATTTCCATACTCAGTATTACTTTGCAAATATTATTTATGATAGCACAGTTTTTTTAATAACATGAGAATACATGGCAGAAATAATGTGATATTTTTAAGTGAATCTGGCATTACCCCTCAGTACACATCTGGTAAACCACCTAAGTTTGGGGTAAATCAATGTATCAACAAGAAAGCAGAGAAAAGTCTGCCACTTCAGCCATCCTAGGAGAATCTATTTTCAACAAAAAGTTGACATTCGTGTTGAAGTACTTCAGACTGTGGTTATATTCTCAGCAGTCTTCAAGGTCTTGAGACAGGACAAAAACCTCCTCAAGAGACTACTGTAGGCAGTAGAGGTGTTGCCAAGATCATGTTCTTTTACATATATTCTACTGATCCCAATTCGAGAAGGTACTTCAGTATGCACGTACACTGAAAGCTTATAGATTCAGTGCCAGTACTGCAGCTAACAGGATGATGACCTAATACTGCTGACTGTAACAGCCTTTCCTTAAAAATACAGTGTAAGAAATGTTAGCATAAACTGCTGCAAAAGAAGAAACCCTTGAAGGCGTGCAATTACTTCATACAAATATGTGTAAACACGGAGGAGACCTGTCCCTGCAGCAGTTTCTTTCAGTGCGTGGCTCCACAGGGGTTGACAGAGGTCTGGCAGCCCATGTTGTGCCCTGTCACCTGAACCTTGAACAGCGTCCCGTCCGCACACATGCACAGCTTGAAGCGCAGCCAGTTGCCGTTATTGAACTGTTCCCCGTGAGAAGAACTTGGCAGTCGTGACGGGCTGACCATCACAGTTCCGTTCAGGATGATGCTGTTTTCCTAGTAAGGAGACAGGAAAAAAAAAAAAGAAGTTGTAGAATTACAACTTCTAATGTAAATAAGGCATATTGTTTTTGAGAAGGACAAGCTGTTTTAATGGATAAATAACACGTCTAGGATGGCTGTAGAATCAACAGTAAAAAAAAAGGTATGTATGCAAATGTTTAATTTTTTAATAACAATTACAGCAATGCCTGTGGATTTCTTGACTATATACAGCAATGTACTTTGCTATTTCAGTGGTGTATTGATATTGAGAAAGACAGCAGTAGGGTGACTTTCCACTTTACATTCTTATTAGCAAATGCAGTAAATATAAAATATGGACATGAAACAGGAAACAGTGTTTGAATTCATGCATGAAATTCATTCACATTTGAAAGTGCATATACCTTTATTTTTATCCTTTTTTTCCATCGTTCTATATATACTACCATCTTAATCTCCAAAAATCTTAAAGAAATGCCAGTGAATCTTAGAGCAGCAGCACAGAATGCTCCAAACTATATGCTCTGCTCTTCTGGCAAACATTGCCATCCCTGGTTAAGCTTTCAGAGGAGATTAACTTCCTTTGGTATTCATGCCAGTACAGAGGCCAATATATTAGCTTTAACTGCATTGTAGGTTTTTGGTGTCTTAATAGTGGTAAATCAATATTACCTGGAACTATTCAACCACTACTTAACTGCAAAGTAATAAACCATCTATTTAAATCCAAATGACTTCTGTGCATGAGTAATTTTATAAAATTTGAAATGACATAAAGCTACATCAGTTTACTATCAGCCTAGATTTGAAACTAAGCTGTTAGAAGAATTGCTTTAATTTGAAATACTTACTGCTTTAAGTTCCATGTTTCCACCCATTCGAAACTCAATTGTCTTGCCTGTGATGAAAACACCTTCATTTCCCCGGACAATGGCACGACCATCAACCTTTATGTTTAGATCGCTGGTTGCATTGCTGGTAATCTAAGAACATAACCAAAAAAGCTGTATTACACCTTAATGAAAATGTGCTACTTGCATTTGTCTGAGTAACTTTAATTACCTTAAGAGTAGTGCTGTGCAATGTAATAAAAACCTTGAATGTACTTTTTGCCCTTCTGCCATTAGCTTCTGCATATTTGTTATTTCCCACGTTCAGTTTCAAAACAAGATCAGTGAATTTTGGAAGGTATGTGAAATTAATTTTTCTTGTATAAAAAACCACAAATTTATATGACAATTTTATGAGATACACAGCTAACACTTGTACCAAATACAGGCTTCCTGTTAAGACAGATGATGTAAATTTACCCCTCATTTTTACTTAACCTGTTCCTCCTGTGTATTCATAGTTGTGAGTGGTTTTTCTGCAACACGATTGCTCAGTGTTTCCAAAGGCACACTCAACCCTCTATAAAACCACTAACCCAACTCTACTTGTACACAAACAAACAATGGGCTGTATTCTTATTACTTACAAAAGATAAGAGACATACCCTCTCTGTAGAGGCCTTTTGTACATTCAATATTTTAACTCCATTTGGCAGATGAAATTCATGGGTTTCATAGTCGGTGCTGAACAAAGTATTTTGTGTTCGTGGGTCAACAAATTCCATGCCAATATCGCTGGTAATAGAAGTTTTGTCTTTTTCCACGCTAAGCTTGGTTGTTCCTTGCTGAAATACAATCTTCAGAAACAAAGTCATGAACTTAATGATGTTTCAAATTAGCAATGTGAGTGTAATTCTCTAGTGTTGCTCACAAACTTTCAATTCATGTTATAACTTACAGGCTGATTATTCCCAGTGATCACCAAGTCTTCATTCTGTCTCCCTCCTACAGTGCTTTTACATAAGGGATGTATAACACCCATGTCAGACACTTGCTTAAACCGCAGTAAGCCACTCTCATGGAATTCCATACTGTCACAACCATTGGGACCAATTCTTACCACTGCCCAGATAACCAGGGTAATCTGAAAGAGAAACACATTTTCAATCATCATGTTGATTGTTCGGATCTTCCTACCACAATTATTGTATTAATTAGATGTTTTATTTGAACAATTATTAATGTCAATGTTTAAGTGAGGTTTAAGTATGAGTTTACTGTAGTCTGTTCCTATTGAAAACATCATAACACATTTAATTATGAAAAGCATTTAAAATTATTTTTAGACTTATTAGAAACAGTAGCTAAAATTATTTCTATATATATAAAATGTTAAATTGCATCCACAGTTACATCTTTCTTTTGTTTAAGGGTAACCACTGACTAAACAGATTTCCTGAACAGTTCAGCTTGGTATATACTTAACGTTGAACTGCAAGAATGCATCCTCAGAGATGGATGTGCAATTACAAAAAATAATTTATTATTTCTCATTGACCAAGCAATAAAAATGTGGTTATTAGAACAATGAAGTTTTAAAGTGCAGTACCTAGTTAATTCTAAATGTTCACATACAGCTCTGTAATGTAAAATATAACCATATTTTATATGCCATATATCCTGAATTCATAGGTACTAGTAACACTTCTCATGGGGTGACCATGATAACCGAAATAACCATGCCTGAATTGACACCATTCTTCCATCTAATCTTGCTCAGACTACAAAAGAACTAAAAAGAAAGGAGAAAAGTGGGAATCTCCTTCAGTACATTATAAGTCCTTGGCCATCCTGGAAGTTTTATTTTTTTAGTGAACTGTCAGAATGAAACACGACCTAATGTTACTTACGCTATAGCTATTATACTCACAATCAGATTGATGACGGCCAAAATAAAAAGAACAACAATCACACATATGGCCAAGTTGCCTTTCCTGCCACGTAACCCTGTCTTATGGAGACGGTCTTCATCAATTGGAATGTATCCTGCTTTGAAGTTGCTGTTGTGCTCCTTATTAACGTTCCTGCGTTCCACAGCCTTCTCTCGCATAGACTTCTTCACCGGGCCGTTAGAGCTTTGCTGTAACACAGGGCATGGGTTAGCTTCAAAAGGCACGTAAATTAGCTACAATGACACACACATATGTATGCAAACAATGTAAACTGACTGGTGGAATATACTGGATATTATGTTGAGAATAATTTTTCGGTCTGCCACCCTGCTGTCAGAATACACACTTAGAACCACAGCAACCTCTGCTAACATAATGACTAAATTTAAAATCCAGATACTTTCAGACAATATATGACTTTAATATTTATCATGGCAGATGGGAATTATTAATTATATTGTTACAGTTAAAAACCTAAAACCAGCTACCAAGAAATTCATCAAGTTTTTACCTCTCAGAGATGATACAGGACATAATCCTGCACGTCATCTGCCAGTACACAGGATTTTAGTTCCCTCCGTGCTCATATGTGATAGACTCTCAGTGACTATTCAAGAAGAGCATGGTGGATACAGTTTTTAAATTAGTTTGACAGTACAGGGTTTGCATTCAACTCCTGTTGCTTGCATGCAGCATCGAGAAAGATACTGTGAGGCTTCACACCTGGCATGGGGAACTTGGCCGGAGTGGCTTTCGTGTAATAATCTGAAGTTATGACATTGTAAGGGATTTCCTCTCAATGTAACAAATTAATAGAGGAAACTCTTGTACATATTCGTAGTGAAAATAAATCTTTAATGTATTTTTGTAGCTGTCCAAAACGGAACGGTTTGTTATTTAGGGATTCACATGTTCAAAGAAGAAGCTTGATCTTTTGGACGGAATTAAGTTTGTTCACTTGAATCCTAAAACTACACTTAAGTGACTGCACTTGCACGTCTACGCTGAAGTAGCAACACCGTGTTTTCTTCTGCTGCTGAAGAGCTAAGAGATAGTACTGAGAAAGGTGCTTGACCCGACAAGTTTATGGAGATGTTCGGGCCCCGTGTGGCCCTGCAGAGCACACACGACCTGCGGGCCCCGGGGCACCCGCCGCCTCCCGCCCCGGCCAGAACCCTGCGCCTCAGTGCAGCGCTGGGGCACGCACCATTGCCGTCTGTGGCACACCCACGCCTCGGGCAGCACGGCGCCGCTGCGGGCCGCCCCGCCCCGCCCCGCCCGGACAGCAGCCTCGGGCCGCCTCTCCCCTCCCCGGCCGAGCGGGTCCGCCCGCTCACCGCGGGCCCGGTCCCCCCTGACCCCGGCGGGGACGGCGCCGCCGCCCTCCCGTGCCCGTGTCCCGCCGCGTACGGACCTGCTCGGGGCCGGCCGCCGCCATCTTGCCCCGCCGCCGCCGCGCGGGGCCCGCGGGCGCCCCCTGGTGCCGCTCCGCGCGGCGGGTCCCCGCGCCCGCTGCCGTTACCCGGCAGCGTCACCTGGCGGCCGCGGGCCGTACCCGCTCCTCGCTGCCCCTCGCCGTTACTGCGGCACCGCCGCCGCCGCCGGCCGTACATCACCATCGCGGCTGTACGGCCCCGGGGCAGGGGCACCGGGCCGGCTGTACCATCGCTGTTACACCCGCGCCGCCCGAGGAGCGCTCCCGGAGCGACATCGAGCCAAGGCAACACCCCCAAGAGCGAGCTAACATCCTGCCATGGCCAGAGACTCAAAGAGTTTGGTGGGCGCGGGGGGCGCCCGGGAGCTGCAGGAGAAGCTGGAGAACTGGCATCAGGAGTACGAGGTGGGTGCCGGCGCTCCCGGGCCGGGGCGGCCGCCGCCGGGCGTTGCAGTGGCCGGTTTGGGCCCCGTCCCGCGCCCCTCACACACCTCTGAGTGCCAGCCCCGGCTTTTTGCCTCTTTGCCCTGAAAACAAGGGCCGGAGGTTGAAAGTGAGGTTTGAGGCACACTGGCTCTAAACAGGAGAGAGCGTTGGAGTAAAAAAGCGGCAGGTGAAAAGGACCCGGGGCGGGCTTGTGCTCAGGAGAAACCGGCCGTGGGCCAGAAACGGGCAGGAGAACGGGGGGGAAAGAGGTGCTGAGGCGGAGAACGGGCTATCCAGCACCCCAGCCCTTCTGGGAGGGGAAAGAGGCTGCTGCAAGGCCACACGGCCCCGAGGGGTCAGAACGGGACTGAGGGAAGAGTTTCGGCTGCAGAGGGAATGTAGTGGAATCCAGGGAGTGACAGGAAACTGAGGAGGTGAAACAGTGGAAGAAGTAGAGAAGGTGTGAAATTAGGGAAAGAGGAGGCGGAGGAACATGAAACTTGTCAGGTGTGACTTTGCTCAGTGGAAAATCGTGACAGAGTTTTCACTCCTGCATCCCCAGGTCTCTGTACCTTCAGGATGTAGATGGGGCTTGTGCTCAGGTCAGGAGCCTGTAACCACCTGCTGTGTGCTGTGCTTGGTGAGGAAAGAGATGCAGCGTTTCCAGGGAAAATCAGCTATTTTCTTTTACTTTCTGGTTGGATAGGAGTTACAGTTACATAGCCAGTGTAACTCTCTGCAGGATTCATGACAAAGGACAATTTTAGGGAGTTTGAGAGTAGCTGGTAAAGCCACCACAGAGGAGAAACAGTGCCGTGCATTTCAAAATCTTGCAAATGGATGGTGAGGTAGACCTTAGGAGGGCTGAGGAGCAGTGGGGGCTGACCCCTCCATCATGAGTTGGTTGGGAATAGTCTTTCAGGTCTTGGAAAATGAAGATGAACAGTTTCAGGCTGCTGTTGCAGGAAAAGAGGAGCTGGCAGATGGAAACACTGTGTTATGTTGCTGTAATGACCTGGAAAAATGCACTTTTGTAGCTGTGTTCTTGTGAAGGTGAGCAGGTTGACAGTGCTCCCCAAGGCCCGAGGAAAGCATATTGCAGCAATCAAAACACAAGCTGATGGGCACATGGGTGGGATTTTCAGCTCTTTTGGAAGCTTGTAAAAACCATACGGAGTCATTAAAACCTGAAGACCTAGAGAGTGATCTATGTGGAAGGTGATACACAGGTTACAGATAAAGATTAAGGAAGGAAGTAAAAAAGTGTGTATTCTTCTGGCAGGTGTAGTTTAAATTGCAAAATTTTCAAAACGGCATTTGCTGAACGTGATGTAGTTTTGTTGTTTCCTAGGCATAGTTCTGGGTTTTGCTCCTTCAGTAGTATATGTTTCAGTTTGTAACTCTTAAAAATCAGGTGAAATTGCGTGGAGACTTCATGTGACTGCTGACAAAGCAAGATAAGAGCCTTTTCCTTGTATGTGTTATTTCAGCTAATATGGAAAACCAGATTTTGTTTTTTTTCTTTTAATCCGACAATCTGCTAGATTATTATTTTAATAACTGTTGAAAGATTTTAACCCAGATTCATAATTTCTATGATTCTTCTTTTAGAGATACTTGTGGTTGCAGCATCTTTATAATTGAAAAGGAGTATGTTTTCTCAAGTAGTGAATTATCTGAGTGATAGAAGTCCTGATGCATTGTTCATTTGCCTATTAAAAATGTGAACCTTAAAAAATGAGTATTCTAATGCATTCAGTAAGGAAAGGTTGGAAAGATGTAATTACAGGGGGGAAAACGTCATGATTGTAGCTTTAAGTAAGAAAGCCCACACAGATGTAGTAATGCACATTCATTTACAGTTGAATTCCAGTGGTGAAAACCTGACCCGATGCTGTGAATTATTAGAACAGAACACGGCGATTCGAAAACAGCTCTTATCAATTCTGAATGAAATATCTCAAGAAGGTAAATCAGTGCCTTGTCTAATTACGAACATGTTTCACATATGGCATTTTTTCCAACTCTGGCTCTTTCTGTAAGTGTTCTCACCATTTCTTAATGTGTGTGTGTTTTTTAGAAGACTGTCCAGCAGTAAAAAGCTGTCTCCTGCGAAAAGTATGCTGTTCTGCTTCAGGAGGTCAGGTGTGTAAGAAACTTATTTTAAGGGAATAGAACTACATGAATTGATACCAGCAGAAGATCTTTAATGACTTTCTGTTAATATTAGCCTCTCTCTCAGATTTTACTTAATGAAATATATCCTTAGTTGCTTGTGGAGGAATTTGCTTTGTATAAGAAGAAGTCTGTGTTATTATACTGCTTTCCTCTCCTAGGTAAAGATTTGATATTTACATTTACATTTACATTTGCAGAGACATCATAAAAATGCCATTTTTAAAATGTTTATGAGATATTTGTGCCATATCTCTTTCAGAAAAAATAACACTGTGGAAATACATGTGTAAACTGAAGGTGTGCATAAACTCTATGCATTAATTTGTGAGCTCCTTTTATTTTCTTTTTTAAAGAAAAAAACCTCTAAGATTATCTTAACACTATATTATTTCCTGAAGTGTTAAAAAAAGAGAAGTGTTCATGTGTGTTGTAATACCATCGTGCTCCTGCCATGATATTTGGAGTTCGTATGTATTTGGTGTTTACTGAAGGGGTTGTAATACTAACAGTTTGGCAGAAAAGACAGATCTGTTGTGGCTTTCTGCTTTGAAAAAAATAAGAGAGTTGGCTAATTCAGGCTAGGGGAGGATCTTCAAGATCCTGAGATTTGAGAGTGATGTCTCCAGGTTCTTTGGTTTCTCATTTTTACACCTGCTCTGTCAAAACCTTTCACAATTAAAATAGGATGAATAAAAAGTGATATCCTTTAAGAGTCAGAGTCTAGTATAATGCAGTAGAAGGGTTCTGCCAAAACGTCCCCAAAACACAAAATAACAATGTAATTAAATGACAGTACACCAGGCACACCAATTACAGATTTGTCATTGCATGTGACATTCAAAATTTAAAGAAAACCCTGTTGCTCAGTTACTTATTTAATTCCAGTTCTAGTAGGCCATTCTATGGGTTGTAAAAGGCAGCTGCATGTATAGTAAGTAGTGTGCTTTCTGGAATGATAATACTTGTCTCCTGTGTTCTAATAACTTTTTCTGTTGTTTTGTGTACATGAATTCTCAAAAAGTTTATTTGAGTTGGTGATGTAGTCAATCAGAAGTTGACTAACTGGAAAAAACCAACTGTGCAATACATCTGCAAAGTGCTTTGTTCTGATGACTCAGGCAGTAAATCTGCATATGCAGACCTTCCATAATTTCTACCATGAGGTATAAAATAAGTGAATATATTTCTTTATATAATTGAGTCTTTGTTTGCTGTGCTTGAAAAGTATTTCTTATGTCTCAGAGAGAATGCAATTGTTTTTGTTCTCAGTTTCTTTAGAAATGGTAGTTGATGAAATATTTAGAAATACATCTGCCCTTAATGCTATAGTATTTTGCTGAGAGAATCTATAAGGTAGAACATTCAAGCAGTGTGACTTCATTTCCTGGTAGGATCCAGATGGAGGAGAGCTACAGCTGAAAGATTTGGCCTGCAAACTGAAATGTCGACTGCGAGACCTGGAAGGAAAACTAGCTGAAACTCCTGTAGAGCTCTGCGAGATGGAAAAAGAGTAGGGAAATCAACTGCAGTTCTTTCTGTTTGCTTTTTGTTTTTCAGCAAGCCATGTTTTTCTCTTGACATCTAAATATTGATGGAGATTTATAAAATGTTTCATTCCTGGCCTAAAACCAGAGTTTCAAAATGCATCTAAGCTCTATATCATGTGTATGTATCCAATGAGGGGTACAAATGATACTGTCACACCCACATTCATAAATTGACTTGGTAGGTTTTGCTTCTGGCAGAGGTGTTGAAAAACATTCCAGTATTCTACATAAAAAGGATTTGTATAGTCCATGACAATCCCATGTGGAGCTACAGTCTATGAAATGTTGCATGCTGAATAAACCCTAAATAAAAAATCAGTTGAGTAGCTATAGTGTAACATTTATTGAAGGACCTACAACATGTCACAATTAATTATGCAATGTAATTGGTATGTAAATATCCGAGAAGATAAAAGCCACTGTCATAAGATGGAGGCAGAGGGTTGGATTTCCAAATAAGTGACTAGACCCGAACAGCTTTTGCTTAGTTGCATAAAACATATTTTGTGGAGCACTATAATATAAAAATAACTAAATTGCTTCAGATACAAATTCGTGCAGTTATTACCAGTTCCAGGGCCATTTGTTTATTCTTAAATTGATTATTTGTTTATTCTTAAATAAAGCCCATAAAACATATTGATGAGAATGTCTTCATATTAGACTAACCAGCTGCAGCTTCTTTAATTATGTTGGTTTAAAATCCCACCCTACTCTTATAAAAATTAAATTGACAAAATAATCTGCCTTAGGGAAAAACATCTGAGGATGGTAAACTGACAAGAAACTTCTTTGCATGTGTGTTGTAGGCTTGAACGGAGCTGCTCTCCTCGGCGGTGCTGTGTGAACAAGTCTTGCAAACCCTGCAGGCCCTGCGACCCCTGTGATCCCTGCAAACCCTGCAGTCCCTGCAATCCCTGCAAACCCTGCATTCCCTGTGACCCCTGTGATCCCTGCAAACCCTGCATTCCCTGTGATCCCTGCAATCCCTGCAGCCCCTGCAAACCCTGCATTCCCTGCGACCCCTGTGATCCCTGCAATCCGTGCATTCCCTGTGATCCCTGCAATCCTTGTGATCCCTGTGATCCCTGCAATCCTTGCAAACCCTGCAGCCCCTGCAGTCTTCCTGTCAAGATCTGTTCACCTGCCCAGTGCAGGCGGGCCAATGCTTCTCGTCGTGCCTGCCTCATAGCTTGCTTTAACTTAATTTATGCTAAAGATCGCCTGGATGCAGAGATCTTGTTGAAGAAATATATCTGTGACATAGAGATGGTGCAGAGGATAATATATGTTGCAGCTCTGGTGAGGAAGAAATAGTATTTCTTATTTTACAGGCTGGAGGGTGTATTGTAAAACACTATGTCTGCATTGGGTTAAATGGTGGGTAAATTAGCATTTCTGTCAAGCCCAGAGAGGAAAAGCTTTCTTCCTTTTTTTTATTTTGATTTTTCTTTCTTCCCCTCACACTTCTACTTTGAACTCTCAATGTAGTGTCCTACCTGACGTGTTCCGAGATTGGAACAGGGTCAGTGATTTATTATACAGGTGCTAAAAGAAGACCAATTTGGTCTGAAAAGTAGATGCTGCCTGCAGTGATCAACATTGCCTTAGAAAAATTCTTTTGGGAATGCTGCATTAAATACTACAACACTACAAAGCTAAAAATCTTCCCATATCATGCGTTCCTTATGCTTGTAGCTATGTGCTGTTTTAATTTAATTGGGTCCCTTGAAACCACCTAGATACCCCACATTTACCATGAACTCAGTTTGAAGAAAATTGTTTTCATTTTTTCTGTATTTAATCTTCTTTTCTATAAAAATGATGTAACACATGTGTTAGAGAGGCAGCATATCTTAATGTGTGTGATCCCAAGCACATTTAACTTATTGAAGATTTTTTCTTTCAACAGTCATTCAGTTTATACGCTCCAATTCATCCTCTTTTCCCAAAAAATGAGGTGTTCCTGTCTTACATGTAGGGCTGCGGGACATAAAATGCTGTTACTCATGATATCTTTGAATGTGATTGCATTGATCATGGGTGTGTGATGGAATCCTGTGCAAATATAGAAAGTTAGGTGGGAAGATTTTCAATCGTACCTTCTGCAAATAAATTGCAGTCAATCAAAGAATTCATTCCCAATGAGTTAACTTTCTCCTTTACAGCAGTTTATTATATTCCTCCTTATTATGATGACAGTGGGTTAAATTAATTTTTGCAGATAACTGATAAAAATTAATCTAGGCCTCCTGTGTTTAACTAGATGTTCTTTATATTTGCAGGAATCTTTCCGTGCAGCAAAGAAAGCCTTCCGGAAGATCAAAATACGTGTAAAAGAGACTTTGGCTGTAGATCAGTGCCGGGGACCTGCAGCACTTGAAATTTCTGCCCTCAATTATATAGCTTGCCACGAGGAGCTGTATGATGTTTGTTGCAGTGTCCAGGTAAGTCAAGGGCAGTGGTGGGAAAGTGATGTGGTGATCTCTTTCAGGAGCTAGTAAATTCAGAATATGTAAACTGAAGGAGAAAAAAGTTACTGTATAGACTTTGTCTTGTAGCAGTTTACTTTCCAGAACAACATTGCTAGGACTAGTGTATGTGTGACTTAGTAAAAGCTCGTTTGTTTGTAGCAGCACATTCTTTCTGAAGTTATTGTTTTCTGGAATAATCTAGGGCAACATGAGCTTTTTGTAGCGATTTTTAAATGTAGAAAGCTGAGAGGCATACTTAGGGGTGATTTCTATACTTGCTTGTGAATAAAATTGTTAGCGAGTGCAAATTACCCCTGTATTTTTATTTTCAGGAAGTTATTTGCTGCATGAACGTGAACCCAAAGCTTCCAGGTCCAGAAAATGTTGATTTCAGTGTGATCAGCTGTTTCATTCGAGCGTTGTGCCGTTTGGCTTTTAAAATGCAGACACTCTGTCCTCCTCTTGATGTTGCCTCCGGTGCTGATAGCGAACTTTTCAACAGGAGAATGTAAGAAATCTTTATATTCAGTCAGACTCTTACCATTAAATGTTGTGTAGCCTACTTGTTTCCTAATTAATATAAAAATTTAAGATTTCTAAACATTAATTTGGGCAAAAACCCCTGGCCTGTAGTGAATGTGGTATATCTTTAAGGTTTAGGATAGTGTATAAATGCCAGCATGTACACAAGTGTTAACAATTTTTTTAGTGAACAGCAGAGCAATTTTCTGGATAAACTTCAGTCTCAAGAGCATATTTAATTTATCATTTAAGAAGATAATGATCATCAGATTTCCCTGTTTAGTCTCTATCTGCCTTTTTAAAGATGTTTGCATCTTTGTTCCTCCTTACTGGCCTGTTCTGTAAAAGTCATATTTACTGAGATCTGGCAGTTGATGTTACTGGGATCAACATGTTTGCCGCAACCTCCCGGCTGCAGCTGCTGTATAACATACAAGTATTAATATGGTCCCACCTCTTCTGGTTAAGAGCTGAGCAAAACCAAATCTGCCTTTTAAAAATGTGAATTTTGTTTTAAAAAAATTCACACCATGGCATAGGTTTGGGTTTTTTTTTTTTTTTTTTTTTTTTTTTTTTTTTTTTTTTTTTTTTCTGTTGGATCAAGCTGCTTTTTTAGCAGGCAGAGAACAGGGTGCTTCCATATTGTCTAGAAAATTCATGGGATTGATAAGTCATAAAAAATGGCTCTCAAAAGCAAAAAACCTTACATCACTAAGGAGGTTTCCAGTAATACAATTTAGAATAGAATGGGACCCAGGTGGTGAAGAGCTTGAGAAGTCAAGGAGAGAAAGAGAGAAGATGAAAGTAGACTCTTGATAGGAGAGTGCAAAGTCATACAGGACTACTCAAAGATCCTATTCAAATATGGGAAAGTTAGCTTTTGACACTCAAAGCTATTGGCCTGATTAAAAAGCACCAACACTGTGGTATAGTCTTGGGATGCCTTCTCCACCTATTTGGTGTGTATGGCCTTAAAAAACCACATCTAATATGTTTTTGTGTGCTGCTGTGGGAGACACATACTCCCATCTTTCTGTCTATCTATCTAGATAAATGTGGCATATGTGTATGTTTACATGTATAGCATGTATATATGGCACACAGAGATGGAGCAAAACTTGTAGAAATTAAAATATCTCTGTTTATTGTGTGATAGCATTCTATAAAGGGCCAGGTAAACATCATTGTACCCTATGCCTTGCTTCATGCCTCAGGGTACAACATTGTTTTATATAACTTGCTATTGTAATACATTACTAAAGTGTAGATGCACGGCTTTTAACTTTTTTTTAAAATTGCTATTTGATATTTGTTCTGAGTTTGAATCCATAAAGCCAGATGTGTTATTTAGCCAATATTCCAGACTTAGAAAGGTAGTATACATACCTCTGAATTGATTTTTCATAGCTAAAATGTCACCGTTTCATTATCAATATATGAGGATCTTGCTAATCAAGTTGCCTCATGTCTCATAAGATACTAGGAAGTAACTTTATAGTTGAGTATTTCTGCAATGTCCTTTATAGGGAGCTTGTTTTAGCAAGGTATTACAGGAAGAGGGGATGACTCTGTCTGCCAAATTGCTGCTCAGAAGGTGTAATCTGTCAGTGGACAGAGAGGCCCTGGTTTGTGTGAGGCTTATGCAAAAAGTAAGGTCTAGTGGCCTTCTGAAGTGTGAGATGGCTTTATTAGAATGTCTGTCAGTATAAGTAAATAGTATGTTCTGCTAAGTCTGTCTTCCAAGTCCATTTCTTTTACAGGATCACATAAAGAATACGTATTTTTGTGATGTGAAAAGACACTAGCACCGTAGCTGCTTTTTATCAGCACTGATGATTTGAAACGTACTTGTCTTCTGGCACTTGTATGCAGACATATGTTGTACTGTTTGTTTCAACAGGTACTATCGTAGTTGTGACTCAGATTCCACAGCTCCCTTTGTGGCCTATCACGTCTGGCCTGCTCTGATTGAAAATGATACTATACTTGGGAAGGGAGAAGTAGTCACTAGAAAAATGGTTCAGGTATGTATTTTGTTAAAGGAATACGTTAAGGGAAGTCAGTGGATTTCAACACTGTTTTTAAAATTTAAAAATATAAGTTTTTAACTGTTCCCTATATGGGTGGAGTAGTATATCAAATATCAATTAGGTTTTAGTGCCTTATCCTGTACATAGGATGAATAGTTCCATTTTCCCTAGTGTATTAATTATGCAGATGTATGGTTGTTGTCAGAGCCTGTTCTAAGGAGAAAGCTTACTGTGTTTCCTCTCTTTCCTCAAACTTTGTCTCCAGCATGGCAAGTCTGCTTGCAGAGTCTGTCTTTATTAAGCCTTCTCTCTCAGAAGAGGTTTTTCAAACTCTTCTCTTGTAGTGTTATCGCAGAAGCAATCGTAGAAGCAGAAGCTGCCTCTGTGGCCGTCGTCTTGTGCCTGGTCAAGTAAGCCTCAGCTGAATGTTTGTAGTGTTAACAGCATCAAGTATTTTTACGAGGAATATAGGCAACCTGTTAAAAATGCTGGTATGCCACATATTCATTTCAACACTGGGAATAAATGCCTTTGCTCGATGGTCTTGAATGAGGTGAAGCTGAACTTACAGATAGTTATTGCCTGGTATAATGATCAGTAGAGATACTGTATGAGAAGCAGATCATAGTTAAATTCTCAAAAGTATCAACTGTGTATCTTGGAATGGTTTCTGCCTACTCCCCTTGTTTTAGTGCCCTTCTGAATAAATAATTGGATCATCTAGAAGTATTTCAGTCATTTTGGAGTACATATACAACACATAGGTCCTACCTCCTAGAATTAGTAACCTAAATTTACTCCTAATTTTCTAAATGCATCAAAGGAGTGGAAAATAAGTGTAGGGTTGTAGAAGCATCCGTGACTTACAGGGACAAGGTATTCTGCAAACCTGAGATATTCTAGAATATGCAGTTTTATTGCAAGGGTCGTGGGTAGAAAGGGCCTTCCCTTCAGCCACCAGTCTCAGCTGAAGGGAAGTCCCAGAGAGAGAACGACAGAGCAAGCAAGAGGGTAAGCTGGCAAGAAGATGGGAGAGAGCTAGAGAAACGTGGCAGGGGTCAGGGTGCAGGGGGGAGAAAGAAGAGAAGAGCAGGGAGGAGAAGTGGGCCAAGAGGAGAGCGGGAAGGCTAAGAGAGGAGAAGAGCAAGAGAGCGAGGTCCAGGTTACAATACATTATATCTTCTTTTGTGATGAATATTCTAATTTACAGTGACCAACCAATACAAGACACACAACCCTATAGAATCTACATACAGCCTATAAGAACTACTACATTACCATGTGTTATAGTTTAAACTCTAAAAACTACTCTTTAGACTTTTTTGTTTTGCTACATTGACCTTTGGATCCTTAGCCAGCAGAAAGGCATTGTTTAATCCAAAGGGATTCTTCTTCAGCTGGCCAGGCTATTGTCTTTAGGTTATCTAGTAACTAAGACTTGGTATCCTACAACTCAAAGTACGCCATTTCGATTACAGGTTTCATATTTTCAGAATCTTTTGCTAAGCAATCATATTTATAAGGTTTCCCTGATTCATCTTTCCCAACAAGGGTGAGCAGGAAGGGAAGGTGGTACAACTAAGCTATATGAAACTGTAGCAAGTTCTGCATATGGTATGGTTACACAACATTTTTAATTATTTCTGTAAAAAATGTGTATATTTTTCTAGTTCTTTTCCCATCTTATTAAATGGAGATAGGTGCCCTCAACTTAAAATGGGAATATTGGAAATGTGAGAGGCTTTGGGTAGGGCCCAATTTTTTGTGTGTGTGCAGGCTGTGAAAAAAACCCTAGAAAGTTGTTGAACTTTGTAACAGTAGAGCTGCACTGATAGATACATGCAGATTTTCTGAATGTTGATGGGTCCCCAGATGGCTTTCTTGGGTACAGTTCTTTAGCACACCTGATTTTCCTTTTCTCTTCATCTTGCAGATGACTCGAAGCCGTAGTCATTCAACAGTGCGGTTCAAACCTTTGTGTAAGTTGGTAACTTGGTTCCTAGGGACTCATGATATTCACATTAAGCCCTTGAATGATTGAACAAAGGAACAAAATAACATGTTGAACGTCCTTGATTCTAAAATACTTGCCCAAGTCTTAGTTTTAAATTGGGTAGCCCTTTTTTATATGTAGAAAAAGGCTAAGATTTCTGACCTGGAGAAGGATTTGTTTTTTCACTCTACTTGGACCACTGTCATGGTTTCTCTCTGGTGGTTGTCTTCACTGTGGCCAGTGCTGTAGTAGTAAAACTTGCTTCCTTCCCTACACAAGAGACAGTTTGCTGCTGCACAGCTGCTGGCTTCCTGCCTTTCAAATTCCAAGGAGATGGCTAAGTGGTGACAGTGAAGTGAGGGATTTCAGGCAGTACGAATATGTGCCTATCTTGAAGCCAACCCAATTTAGAGCTTTAGAAAATATAGTTGCACTGAAATGTGTCTTTTTCTTCCATAGGCCGCTAACATCTTCCTACGGTGCAGTGCCTCTGGATTCAACAACTTTGCTGCTGCCTTTTCTTTTCAGAAAAACCTCAAATCTCTCAATAATGTGCATGACAATTGTCAAACAGAGTTTGTGTTCAGTGTGTTTTTTAGAATTATAGAAGGCTTATTTATAATTTTAGAAACTAAACTATTTTGATACAAAGAAAAGAAAAAAGTTCATGCAGTACAGGATCATTTGGCAAAATTTGCAAAGCTCTCAGGAACCCATGATGTAATCTTGCAGGTGGAGATAGAATTACTGCATCTAGAACGTTTGCCTTCCACAGATTCCAAATGATGCAATTTATCTTGATAGGATGCTTAATAGAACCTTAATGGTGAATGTTGCAGAATGTTGAGGTTAGCTGTTACTTGAAAGCAATGTAATTAACTGGTGCTTATTTACGATTTTAGAAAATAGCTATAATCATAGGATGTGCCAGTCTCACACAGCAGCCTTTTAAATATATCCTTGTGATCCACTGAATTTTCTAACTACAGTGTAGAAGTTGCACAGAACAGTCATAAACTGCCAATACTACAGCAATCCTCTGGGCTTTATTGACATTTATGGATGAATGCACACGTATCCTTTAGCAAGGCAGTAATAGTCCCTGTTTAAATACATTCTTACTTAGAAATTATTGTAATAAAAAATTGTAGTTTGAGATTAGAAGTATTTTGAAAGTGTGCCAGTGAGTATTTGTAGGATTAAAAGATTTGATTGAGGCCTCTTTGGTGTCACACTTAATAGGCTTTCATACCATATTGATAGATCAGTAACTGTTGTAAATACAGTTGAAAAAATCCTGTCTAGTTAGTGTGGGCATTTATTGCACTTTAAGTGTAAAAATTTGAGACACCTGAAGAGATTTAACAGTGATAAGATGTGGTATGACGTGCCATCCCACTCATACCAGTTGGCTCTCCAAGCCAGAAAGAGACGGCCACAGCCTGGAGAGGGTGTGCAGGTCAGTGGAGAACACCTGAAGGAACAGCACCAAAGAATTCCAGCCACTCCAGGCAGAAAATCAGCTTCACCCCAAAATTTGACCCAAAACCCCCCAATTTTTCACCCAAAAAACCCCCAAATTTTCACCCCAAAATTCCCAACTTTGACATCAAAAAAAAACCCCAAAATTTGACCAAAAAACCCCCAAAATTTGACCAAAAAAACCCCCAAAATTTGACCCCCAGGCCCAGCTCCTCCAGCCGGGGCTCCACCAGCCCCGAAAATTCCGAAATTTCTGGCCCTGGGACAGGGGCAGGGGGCTGGAAAAGAGGAAAAAAGGAAAAAAATTCTGAGTGTAAATTAAAAAATTGGAATTTTTAGGTAAAAAACAGCAAAAATTGAGGTAAAATCGACTAAATTTGACCCAAAATAACCAAAATTCGACCTCCAAACATTAAATTTCTTCCAAATCCCAATTTGACCCCAAATTCCCCAAAATTTGACAGAAAACATCAAAATTCAACAGAAAAAAAACACCCAAAAATTGACCCCCAAAACCTCCCAAAATTTGACCAAAAAAACCGCAAAAATTTGACCCAAAAAACCCCCAAAATTTGACACAAAAAAATGCCAAATTTCACCCCAAAAAGCCCCAAAATTTGACAGAAAAACCCCCAAAATTTAACCCCAAAAAACCCCCAAATTTTAACCCAAAAAACCCCAAATTTTCACCCAAAAATCCCCAACTTTGACATCAAAAAACCCCCCAAAATTTAACAAAAAAACCCCCAAAATTTGCCCCCAGGCCCAGCTCCTCCAGCCTGGGCTCCAAAATCCCCGAAAATTTCTCAATTTCTGGCCCTGGGACAGGGGCAGGGGGCTGGAAATGAGAAAAAAAGGGAAAAATTGGGAGTTTCAGTGAAAAAATCAGATTTTTTTATGTAAAAAACAGCAAAAATTGAGGCAAAATCGACTAAATTTGTCCCGAAACGCCCAAAATTTGGTCCCAAAAATTGACAAAAAAACACCGAAAATTTGACCTCAAAAAACCCCCAAAATCTGACCCAAAAAAAGCCAAAATTTGACAGAAAAAACCCCCCAAATTTGACAGAAAAACCCAAAAAATTTGACCCAAAAATCCCCAAATTTGACAGAAAAAAACCCCAAAATTTGACCCAAAAAAACCCCAAAATTTGACACAAAAAAACCAAAAAAATTGATACAGAAAAGCCCCAAAATTTGACAGAAAAAACCCAAAATTTGATCCTAAAAAACCTCAAAATTTAACCCCAAAAAACCTCAAAATTTGACCCCAAAAAACCCTCAAAATTTGATTAAAAAACCCCCAAAATTTCACAGAAAAAAACCACCAAAATTTCACCCCAAAAACGTCCAAATTTAACAAAATAATTCAAATTTTGACTCTAAAAAATCCATTTTTTTACCCAAAATCCCCCAAATTTACCCCAAAATCCCCAAATTTAACCCCAAAAACCCCAAATTTACCCAAAATCCCCCAAATTTACCCCAAAAATCTTCAAACTCACCTCCTGAATTTGGGGCTGCCCCAAATTTGGGGAATTTTCCCCCAAATTTTCGGGTTTTGGGGTTGGGGGAGGAGGAGGGACCTGAAAAAAACAAAAAACATGGGGTGAAAAATAAAAAAAATTAACATTTTGACTTCAAAAATCCCAAATTTCGAGTGAAAAACCCCAAAGTTTGACCCTCAAATTCCTCAATTTCACCAAAATCATCAAAATTTGACCCAAAATTTGTCCCCAAAATCTCAATTTTTTCTCCCAAATCCCCAATTTTTCTCCCCAAATCCCAAATTTCCCCCAAAAACCCGAATTTTCCCCGTTAAAATCCCACATTTTCTCCCCCAAAACCTCCAGTTTTTACCATTTTATCCCAAATTTCCCCCCAAAAATCCCCAATTTTCCAAAATTTTCCCTAAAAATCCCAATTTTCCCCCTCAAGACCCAAATTTTCACTTAAATCCTCCCAAAACATCAAATTTTCCCCCCAAAATCCCCAATTTTCCCCCCAAAATCCCCAATTTTCCCCCCAAAATCCCCAATTTTTCCCCAAAATCCCCAAATTTTTTCCCCAAAATCCCAATTTTTTTCCCCCAAATCCCAAATTTTTCCCCAAAATCCCAGATTTTCACCCCCAAAATACGATTTTTTCCCCAAAAATGTCAGATTTCCTCACAAAACCCCCCAATTTTCCCAAACTTCCTCCAAAATCCTAATTTTTCCCCAAAAATTCCAATTTGTTCCCCCAAAATCCCCAAATTTCCCCCCAAATGCCCAAATTTCCCCCCTAAAATTCGCTATTTTTTCCAAAAAATCCCAATTTCTTTCCCCAAAATCCCCAATTTTTCCCCCACAATCCAAATTTTTCCCTCAAATCCCCAATTTTTCCCCCCAAATCCCAAATTCCCCCTAAAAATCTGATTTTTTCCCCTCAAAAGCCCACGTTTTCCCCCCCAAAACCTCCAATTTTTCCCATTTTTCCCCGAAAATCGCAGATTTTCTCCCTCCAAATCCCAGATTTCCCCCTCAAAACGCCCCAATTTCTCCAATATTTCCCAAAAATCCCCAATTTCTTTCTAATTGAATTCTTTATTCCCCTTTACCTGCGCTCCCGCGCTCGCCACTCCCCTCAGGGCCAGGCCCAGCCCGGGGGAGGCTCCGCAGCTCCACACGGGCACCCGAAACCTCTGCGGGAAGAAAAAATCCCCTTTAAAACCTCAAAAGCTTTCATCTTTACCTCAGAACCCGCTTTAAAAAGTGAAAATTTATTTAAAATAACGCGATTTGGGAGCCGACCTGAGCCCTGAGGGCGCGGAGCAGCAGCCGCGGGGTCGCCGCCGCCATCATGGCGGCCTGAGGGGAGAGGGGGAGGAGGGCGGGGCCGCCAAAAGCGCGGCTTCTGATTGGTCGGCGTGAGGCGGCGCATGCGCGTTAGCATAAAAGGCGGGAAAAGCGCCATGGTGAGTGAGGGCAGCCCTCAGAGGGGCGCGGCCAAAGGGGAGAGGCGGGAACGAAATCAACCAATAGGAGAGCGCGGTTTCAGCGTGCGCGTGCGCATTAGCATAAAAAACTGGATGCGACATATCGAGTGAGGGCAGCCCTCAGAGGGGCGCGGCCAAAGGGGAGAGGCGGGAATGGAATCAACCAATAGGAGCGCGGTTTGGGCGTAAAAGTATAAAAGACGGGATGCGACATATTGAGTGAGGGCAGCCCTTACAAAGGCGTGGTCAAAAGGGAAAAGCGGGGATTAAATCCAGCAATAGGAGCCCGCGGTTTGAGCGTAAAAATATTAAAGGCGGGAAGAGCCATGTCGAGTGAGGGCAGCCCTCAGAGGGGCGTGGCCAAAGGGGAGAGGCGGAAATTGAATCAACCAATAGGAGCGCGCGGCTTCGGCGTGCGCGTGCGCATTAGCATAAACGGCGGGGTGCGACATATTGAGTGAGGGCAGCCCTCAGAGGGGCGTGGCCAAAGGGGAGAGGCGGGAACGGAACCAACCAACCAACCAATAGGAGCGCGCGCTTTCAGCGTGCGCATGCGCATTTGCATAAAAGGCGGGATGCGACATATTGAGTGAGGGCAGCCCTCACAAGGGCGCGGCCAAAGGGCAGAGGCGGGAATAGAATCAACCAATAGGAGAGCGCGGTTTCAGCGTAAAAGGCGGGAAAAGCGCCATAGTGAGGGCAGCCCTCAGAGGGGCGTGGCCATAGGGGAGAGGCGGGAACGGAATCAACCAATAGGAGAGCGCGGTTTGGGCGTAAAAGTATAAAAAGCGGGAAGCGCCATGGTGAGTGAGGGCAGCCCTTACAAAGGCGTGGTCAAAAGGGCAAGGCGGGGATTAAATCCAGCAATAGGAGAGCGCGGTTTGCGCGTAAAAATATTAAAGGCGGAAAGAGCCATGTCGAGTGAGGGCAGCCCTCAGAGGGGCGTGGCCAAAGAGGAGAGGCGGGAACGGAATCAACCAATAGGAGCGCGCGGATTCAGCGTAAAGGTATAAAAGGCGGGAAGTGCGCCATATTGAGTGAGGGCAGCCCTCAGAGCGGCGTGGCCTGAGGGGAGGGGCGGGAATTGATTTTATACTGGTTTGGTGTATTTTTCCCTTACTGGTTTATACTGGGATGAACTGGGAGGGAATTCGGGTTACTGGTTTATACTGGTTTATACTGGTTTATACTGGTTTGGGGTTTGCGGGTTACTGGTTTATACTGGGGGGGACTGGGGAGGATTTGGGTGAAATTTGGGGGATTTTTTGGAGATTTTTGGGGGTTTTTTGGGGTTTTGAAAATACCAGTTTTTAATGGGAATTTTTGGGGGGCATTTTTGGGGCTTTTTGGGGCATTTTTAGGGTTTTTCGGTTAATTTGGGTCATTTTTTGTGTCATTTTTGGGGTCAGTTTTGGGTCATATATTGGGTATTTTGGGTCATTTTTTAACCATTTTTGCGTCAATTTTGGGTCATTTTTGGGTAATTTTTTGGGTCATTTTTTGGTCAATTTTGGGTCATTTTTGGGTAATTTTTTGGGTCATTTTTGGGTCATTTTTTGGTCATTTTTGGGTCATTTTTTGACCATTTTTGAATCACTTTTTGGGTGGTTTTGGGTCAATTTTGTAGTAATTTTTTGGATCTTTTTTAGGTAATTTTTGGGTCATTTTTGGGTCATTTTCTGGGGTTATTCTTGGGTGATTTTGGGCCATTTTTGGGTCAATTTTTGGCTGATTTTGGGTCATTTTTTGGCACATTTTGCAACTTTTTTGCTTGATTTTTTGGCTCATTTTTGGGTGGTTTTTGGGGTCATTTTTTGGGTCATTTTTGGAGACACTTTTGGGGGTTTTTGGGATCCTTTTTCGGTCATTTTTTGAGTCATTTTTGGGTCATTTTTGGGTCAATTTTACGTAATTTTTGGATCATTTTTTGGGTCATTTTTTGAGCCATTTTTGGACCCATTTTTGGATCTTTTTTTGAGGTTTTTTAAAATCATTTTTGCGTCTTTTTTGGTAATTTTTGGGTCATTTTTATGTCACTTCTGGGTCATTTTTGGGTCATTTTCTGGGGTTATTCTTGGGTGGTTTTAGGTCATTTTTGGGTCAATTTTTGGTCATTTTTTGGGTCATTTTTGAGCCATTTTTGGGTCACTTTTTGGCTCATTTTTGACTCAATTTTGGCTCATTTTTGGCTCATTTTTGTGTCTTTTTTCGATCATTTTTGCGTCTTTTTTTGGTCATTTTTGGGTCATTTTTTGAGTCATTTTTGAGTCATTTTTGGGTCATTTTGGGGTTGTCCTTGTGGTCACTCTGTGGCCACTCTGTGGCCATTTTGTGCCACTTTGGCTCATTTTTGGGTCGATTTTGGCTCATTTCTGGGTCATTTTGGGGTCGATTTTGGCCATTCCTGGCTCGTTTTTCACGCGGTTTTTGAGCAATTTGGTATCACACTCAGTGGTCACTCATTGGTCACTCATTGGTCACTCAGGGGTCACTCGGTGGTCACTCAGGGGTCACTCTGGTCACTCAGTGGTCACTCGGTGGTCACTCAGGGGTCACTCATTGGTCACTCATTGGTCACTCAGGGGTCACTCTGGTCACTCAGTGGTCACTCGGTGGTCACTCAGGGGTCACTCATTGGTCACTCATTGGTCACTCAGGGGTCACTCAGGGGTCACTCAGGGGTCACTCAGTGGTCACTCAGGGGTCACTCATTGGTCACTCAGTGGTCACTCAGGGGTCACTCAGGGGTCACTCTGCGGTCACTCAGGGGTCACTCAGTGGTCACTCATTGGTCACTCAGGGGTCACTCAGTGGTCACTCAGTGGTCACTCTGGTCACTCAGTGGTCACTCATTGGTCACTCATTGGTCACTCATTGGTCACTCAGTGGTTGTCGGAGAAGGGAGACGCAGACACCATTAGGTCATCAGCAGAACTCAGTTTATTCAAGCACAGCTTCAAGTTATATACTTTGCTTAATTAGCTCATACATATTGCAAAAGCCAAGCTCTTGATTGGTAGTGACTACACAATAGTTTACTTCATGTTATATCAGCATATTGTAACAGTTGTATCACCTTGTAGCATTTAGTTCCTCTTTTCTCATGATCTCAGTTTCTCTCCCTCATCCTCATGCTGGCCTTGTCCTAGCTTCTAGTTACAATATTAGTCTGAGAGCTATTGTGTCCCTTATCCTCTTCCCGTTACGCAGCTATCCTCTCCACAAGTGGTCACTCATTGGTCACTCAGGGGTCACTCAGTGGTCACTCAGGGGTCACTCACTGGTCACTCAGGGGTCACTCATTGGTCACTCAGGGGTCACTCAGGGGTCACTCAGGGGTCACTCAGGGGTCACTCACTGGTCACTCAGGGGTCACTCATTGGTCACTCATTGGTCACTCAGGGGTCACTCAGTGGTCACTCAGGGGTCACTCACTGGTCACTCAGGGGTCACTCATTGGTCACTCATTGGTCACTCAGGGGTCACTCAGGGGTCACTCAGTGGTCACTCTGGTCACTCAGGGGTCACTCACTGGTCACCCAGCGGTCACTCAGGGGTCACTCAGGGGTCACTCATTGGTCACTCAGTGGTCACTCAGGGGTCACTCAGGGGTCACTCAGTGGTCACTCATTGGTCACTCAGTGGTCACTCAGGGGTCACTCATTGGTCACTCATTGGTCACTCAGGGGTCACTCAGGGGTCACTCATTGGTCACTCAGGGGTCACTCAGGGGTCACTCAGTGGTCACTCAGGGGTCACTCAGGGGTCACTCATTGGTCACTCAGGGGTCACTCAGGGGTCACTCACTGGTCACTCAGGGGTCACTCAGGGGTCACTCAGTGGTCACTCAGGGGTCACTCAGTGGTCACTCATTGGTCACTCAGGGGTCACTCAGTGGTCACTCAGGGGTCACTCAGGGGTCACTCATTGGTCACTCAGGGGTCACTCAGGGGTCACTCATTGGTCACTCAGTGGTCACTCAGGGGTCACTCAGGGGTCACTCAGGGGTCACTCATTGGTCACTCAGGGGTCACTCAGGGGTCACTCAGGGGTCACTCAGTGGTCACTCAGGGGTCACTCAGGGGTCACTCAGTGGTCACTCAGTGGTCACTCATTGGTCACTCAGGGGTCACTCAGTGGTCACTCAGGGGTCACTCAGGGGTCACTCAGGGGTCACTCATTGGTCACTCAGGGGTCACTCATTGGTCACTCAGGGGTCATTCGGGGTCACTCAGTGGTCACTCAGGGGTCACTCATTGGTCACTCATTGGTCACTCAGTGGTCACTCAGGGGTCACTCAGGGGTCACTCAGTGGTCACCCAGCGGTCACTCAGGGGTCACTCAGTGGTCACTCAGTGGTCACTCTGGTCACTCAGGGGTCACTCAGGGGTCACTCAGGGGTCACTCATTGGTCACTCACTGGTCACTCAGGGGTCACTCAGGGGTCACTCAGGGGTCACTCAGTGGTCACTCATTGGTCACTCACTGGTCACCCAGCGGTCACTCAGGGGTCACTCATTGGTCACTCAGGGGTCACTCAGGGGTCACTCACTGGTCACTCAGGGGTCACTCAGGGGTCACTCACTGGTCACTCATTGGTCACTCAGTGGTCACTCAGGGGTCACTCAGGGGTCACTCAGTGGTCACTCATTGGTCACTCAGGGGTCACTCATTGGTCACTCAGGGGTCACTCAGTGGTCACTCACTGGTCACTCAGGGGTCACTCATTGGTCACTCACTGGTCACTCAGGGGTCACTCAGTGGTCACTCAGGGGTCACTCATTGGTCACTCACTGGTCACTCAGGGGTCACTCAGGGGTCACTCAGTGGTCACTCAGTGGTCACTCATTGGTCACTCATTGGTCACTCAGTGGTCACTCAGGGGTCACTCAGTGGTCACTCAGGGGTCACTCAGTGGTCACTCTGGTCACTCAGGGGTCACTCATTGGTCACTCATTGGTCACTCAGTGGTCACTCAGGGGTCACTCAGGGGTCACTCATTGGTCACTCAGTGGTCACTCAGGGGTCACTCAGGGGTCACTCAGGGGTCACTCATTGGTCACTCAGGGGTCACTCATTGGTCACTCAGTGGTCACTCAGGGGTCACTCAGGGGTCACTCAGGGGTCACTCAGTGGTCATTTTGGTCACTCAGGGGTCACTCATTGGTCACTCAGTGGTCACTCATTGGTCACTCATTGGTCACTCAGGGGTCACTCAGGGGTCACTCATTGGTCACTCAGTGGTCACTCAGGGGTCACTCAGGGGTCACTCAGTGGTCACTCAGTGGTCACTCATTGGTCACTCAGTGGTCACTCATTGGTCACTCAGGGGTCACTCAGGGGTCACTCATTGGTCACTCAGTGGTCACTCAGGGGTCACTCAGGGGTCACTCATTGGTCACTCAGGGGTCACTCAGGGGTCACTCAGTGGTCACTCAGTGGTCACTCAGGGGTCACTCATTGGTCACTCAGTGGTCACTCAGGGGTCACTCAGTGGTCACTCATTGGTCACTCAGTGGTCACTCAGGGGTCACTCAGGGGTCACTCAGGGGTCACTCAGTGGTCACTCTGGTCACTCAGGGGTCACTCTGGTCACCCAGGCCCCGCTCCAGCGAGTCCCTGGTGTCCCTGATCCCCCGGCCCGGGCTGGACCCGCCACGTCTCTATGACCCGGGGCAGAGCGCGCCCCCTGCTGGCCGGGAGGAGACAGCGCCCCTTGGAGCCCTTGGGGGCTTTTGGGGCTTTTGGGGCTTTTTGGGGCTTTTTGGGGCATTTTTTTGGGGCAATTTTGGGAGAATTTTGAGTCCTTTTTTTGGGTAATTTTGGGCAATTTTTGGCTCATTTTTGGATCATTTTTGGGTCATTTTTTGGGCCATTTTGGGTGATTTTTGGGTCATTTTTTGACCATTTTTGGGTCATTTTTGGGCCATTTTGGATCATTTTTGGGTCAATTTTGGGTCATTTTGGGGACATTTTTGGGTCAATTTTAGGTCATTTTTTGGGTGATTTTTTGGTAATTTTTTGGGACTTTTTTTGATCCTTTTTTGGGTCGTGTTTGGGTCATTTTTGGCTCAATTTTGGATCATTTTTGGGCCATTTTTGGACTCAATTTTGGGTCATTTTTGGGTCATTTTTGGGTCATTTTTTGGGTGGTTTCGGGTCAATTTTTGGTCATTTTTTGGGTCATATTTTTTGTCCTTTGGGGCTCATTTATGGCTCATTTTTGGTCACTTTTGGCTCATTTTTGGGGACATTTTGGGTCATTTTTGGGGCAATTTTGGGAGAATTTTAGGTCCTTTTTTTGGGTCATTTTTGGCAATTTTTGGGTCATTTTTTGGGTAATTTTTGGGTCATTTTTTTGGTCTTTTTTGGGTAATTTTGGGTCATTTTTCGGGACGTTTTTGGTTTATTTTGGGTCATTTTTTGGATCATTTTTTGGGTCATTTTGGGTCATTTTTTGGGTCTTTTTTGGGTCATTTTTGGGTCATTTTTTCAATCATTTTTTGAGTAATTTTTGGTTCATTTTTGGGTCATTTTTTGGGTCATTTTTGAGTCATTTTTGGGTCATTTTTGGGTCATTTTTTGGGAAATTTTTGGCTCATTTTGTGACATTTTTGTGTCATTTTTGTGTCATTTTTGTGTCATTTTTTGATCTTTTTGGGTCATTTTGGGTAATTTTTTGGGGTCAGAGGTCATTATGCAAATGAGCTCACCTTATATGGAAATGGGGGCGGGGCCACACACTTTATGCAAATGGGGCCTGGAAAAGCAATAAATTAATTAATTCTGTAAATGCAAATAAGGTTGGTTTGAAAGAATTAAAATGGTTTTATTTCGTGTTTTGGCCACGCCCGTTTTTATGCAAATGAGGGGTCCCCAAAATTCAAAAAATTCACCCCAAAATCCACCAAATTCACCCCAAAATTCACCTGAGAACCCAAAAATCCACCAAGTTCACCCCAAAATCCCCAAAATTTCCCCAAATTCCACCTGGGAGCCCCAAAATTTCACCAAATTTACCCCAAAATTCACCTGGGAGCCCCAAAATGTCACAAATTCACCCCAAAATTCACTTGGGAGCCTCAAATTCCCCAAATTTTGCCCCAAATTTCCTCAGGAATCCCAAAAATCCCACCAAAAAAATCCCAAAAATCTCCCCAGGACCTAAAAAATCCCTCAAATTTCACCCAAAATTCACCCAGACCCCACAAATCCCACCTGGGACCCCCAAAATCCCCAAAATTCACCCCAAAATTCATCTGGGAACCCAAAATTCAAAAATTTCACCCCAAAATTCACCTTGGAGCCCCAAAAATCCCCAAAATTGACACCAAAATTCATCTGTGAAGCCCCAAAATTCAAAATATTCACCCAAAATTCACCTGGGAACCCAAAAATCCCCAAATTGACCCCAAAAATTCACCAAATTATCCCCAAAATTCAAAAAAATTCACCCCAAAATTCCCCAAATTTACCCCAAAATTCACTTGGGAGCCCCAAAAATCCCCAAATTTACCCCAAAATTCACCTGGGAGCCCCAAAATTCAGAAATTTTACCCCAAATTCTACCTGAGAGCCCCAAAATTTCACCAAAATTGACTAAATTCACCCCAAAATTCCCCAAATTCACCCCAAAATTCACTTGGGAGCCCCAAAAATCCCCAAATTTACCCCAAAATTCACTTGGGAGCCCCAAAATCCCAGAAATTCACCCAAAAATCCACTTGGGAGCCTCAAATTCCCCAAAATTTGCCCCAAATTTCCTCAGGAATCCCAAAAATCCCACCAAAAAAATCCCAAAAATCTCCCCAGGACCTAAAAAATCCCTCAAATTTCACCCAAAACTCACCCAGACCCCACAAATCCCACCTGGGACGCCCAAAAATCCCCAAAATTCACCCCAAAATTCAGAAAATTTACCCCAAAATTCACTTGGGAGCCCCAAAAAACCCCAAAATTTGCCCCAAAATTCACCTGGGAGCCCCAAAATTTCACCAAATTCACCCCAAATTCCACCTGGGAGCTCCAAAATTCAGAAAATTCACCCCAAAATCCACCTGGGAACCCAAAAATCCCCAAAATTAACCTGGAAACCCCAAAATTCAGAAAATTCACCCCAAAATTCACCTGGGAGCCCAAAAATCCACCAAATTTACCCCAAAAATCCACATGGGATCCCCAAAAATCTCCCAAATTGACTAAATTCGCTCCAAAATCCCAAAAATTCACCCCAAAATCCACCTGGGAGCCCCAAAAATCCACCAAATTTACCCCAAAAATTCACCAAATTATCCCCAAAATTCAAAAAATTCACCCCAAAATTCCCCAAAATTCACTTGGGAGCCCCAAAATTCAGAATTTCACCCAAAAATCCACTTGGGAGACACAAATTTCAAAAAATTCCCCCCAAATTTCACTTGGAAGCCCCAAAAATCCCCAAAATTTGCCCCAAAATTCACCTGGGAGGCCTAAAAATTCAAAAAATTCACCCCAAATTCCACCTGTGAACCCAAAAATCCCCAAAATTCACCTGGAAACCCCAAAATTCAAAAAATTCACCCCAAAATTCATCTGGGAGCCCCAAAATCCACCAAATTTACCCCAAAAATCTACATGGGATCCCCAAAATTCCCCCAAATTGACTAAATTCGCTCCAAAATCCCAAAAATTCACCCCAAAATTCACTTGGGAGCCCCAAAAATCCCCAAATTTACCCCAAAAATTCACCAAATTATCCCCAAAATTAAAAAAAAATCACCCCAAATTTCCCCAAATTTACCCCAAAATCCACTTGGAAACCCCAAAATTCAGAAAATTCACCCCCAAATCCCCCCAAAAATCCTCTCTGAACACCCAAAATCCCTGAAATTTCACCCAAAACTCACCCAGACCCCACAAATCCCACCTGGGACCCCAAAAACACCCCAAATTCATCACAAAATTCACCTTAGAGCCCTAAAATTCAAAAAAAATCACCTCAAAATTCACCTTGGAGCCCCAAAAATCTCCAAAATTCACCCCAAAATTCACTTGGGAACTCAAAAATCCTCAAAATTGACCCCAAAATTCACCTGGGAGCCCCAAAATCCACCAAATTCGCCCCAAAATTCACTTGGAGGCCCAAAATTCACCAAAATTCACCCCAAAATTCCACCCGGGAGCCCAAAAATTTTACAAATTCACCTCAAAATTCAACTGGGAGACACAAAATTCAAAAAATTCACCCCCAAATCCCTCAAATCCTCAACAAAAACCATCCAAAAACCTCCAAAATCCCTCAAAAACTCCCCAAACTCACCCGGGACCCCCAAAATTCAAAAAATTCACCCCAAAATTCACCAAATTTACCCCAAAATTCACTTGGGAGCCCCAGAATCACAGAAATTCACCCCAAAACTGAACCAGAGCCCACAAATCCCACCTGGGACCCCCCAAATCCCTCAAATTCGCCCCAAAATCCCTCAAATCTCAACAAAATCCATCAAAAACCACCCAAATACCTCAAAACTTTTAATAAAATCCCTCCCAAACCCCTCAAATCTCTCCCCAAAGCCACCCGGGACCCCTTAAAAAAAAATCCCTCAAATTTCCGCCCCAAACTCACCTAAAACCCCCAAAATCCCCCAAATATCCCCCAAACCCCTCAAAATCCCTCAAACCTTTAATAAAATTCATCAAAACCCTCAAAAATTCACTTTAAATCGTCTTTAAAACTCCCCCGGAGCCTTCAAAGCTCCCGCGGTTTCTGGCGGCCGCCATTTCCCCCCCCCCCCCCCCTTTCTTCCCTCACGGCAGCCGCGCTCTGATTGGCCGCCCGCCGTGAGGCGCCCGGCGCTGCTATTGGCTGAGAGTTTCCCGCCTTTCCATGCCCCTTTTCTGATTGGACAGCGGCCGTGGCCGAGGGGAAAGCTGTGTGCTGATTGGCTGGAAGCTAAAAAGGCGGGATAAAGAAGGGCGGGAAAAAGGGCGGGGGCTCTTGTGGGGAGCGGCATCGTGATTGGTTGAAATAGGAAAAAGGGGCGTGGCCACCGAGGTGGTAAAAGAGGCGGCGTGGCCCCTTCAGGCTCAGTCCGGAGGTGGCTCCGGCGGCGGTTTAAACGCTTCATTCCCTCATTTAATAAATTTAATTAATTTAATTACTTTAATTAATTTATCAGTGGCGTGGGGGGAGCGGCGGCGATTAATCAAAGCGTTAATTAAAGCGTTAATTGGCCCCGCCGGGGGCGATTCGAGGCTGGTTTGGGTTTTAAAAGGGGAAAATCCGACCCGGGGGGGGGGGCGTTTAAACCCAATTAATTAATTTAAAGCCAATTAATTAATTTAAAGCAAGTTATTTCATTGATTAATTTAATTAATTAATTTTTCTTTCTTTTTTTTGAGGCTCTTCAGGTTTTCCCTGAGAGGTTTTTAGGGCAAAATTCGCTTTTTAAACCTTTTTTTTTTTTTTTTTTTGCCTCAAATTTAACCCAAATCGCCTCAAATTTACTGAATTTTAAGGAACTTTTCCCTCGGGATTTTTTAATTTTAATTAAATTTGGGGCGGTTTTTGTCCCTTTTTGGGACCAATTTGTGTTTTAGGCGCTTTAATTTGTTGAAATTAAATTAATTTTAGCTAAATTTAATCCAATTAAATGAAATTTTAGCTCAGTTTAATAATATTTATTATAAAGCGTTTAATTGGTTGAATTTAATTAATTTCAAAGGTGGTTTTTGTGCTTCTTTGAGGCACAAAATTTTAAAAATTTAAAGTTAATTAAAAGTCCTTTAACTTGTTATTAAATAAAATTAAATTAAATTATTTAAATATTTATTCAATTTTTGGGGAAAGTTTTGGAGCTTTTTGAGGCTTTTGGGGTCTTTTCTTGAGGCTTTTTTTGCCTTTTTATCCCGTTTTTTATTGAAATAATTTAAATATTGATGTAATTTATCGAAATTTAATAATATTTATTTAATATTTATTTAATATTTATTTAATATTTATTAATATTTATTAGAATTAGCAGATTTTATTTAAACTTTGAGGGGTTTTGGCTCCTTTTTTAGGTCAAAAATTCCCTTTATTAATCTCCAATTTTACCCATTACTTAAATACAATAAAATACAATTAAATTTATTAAATATTTACATAATTTATTGAATAGTTGTTTAATCAATTAAATGTTTATTAATTGTTAAAATTGGGGCATTTAAAGCAAATTTTATTGAATTTTTAAGGGGTTTTTTTTGAGGAATTTTGGGACAAAAATTCCCCTTTTCAATCTTTTAAAAAAATTTAATTTTCCAAGAAATTCAATTTAGAATTAAAGAATTTTGAAATTATTAAAAAAATAATAAATTAAATTTCTTAAGCTTATATATATTTATTTTATTTAATGAAATATATTTGGAAATTGTAATATATTAATATAAATTTTTAATATATTTATTTTATTTATTTAAATGTATTTGAAGGTTATTTAATAGTCGAATATTTAAATATTAAATATAATTTTTTAAAGTATAAAATTGTGTCATAAATTAAAAAATTCAGGAAATGGAATAAGATATTTATTAAGTATTTGTATATTTTATTTTAAATTGAAGTTAAAGCTCTTAAGAGTTTAAAACTCTATTTTAAAAATAATAAATATAATTGAAATAATAGTAGTATTTATAAATTTTCATATATTTAATATTATATTTAATATTATATTTAATATTATATTTAATATTATTACATTTATTATTACATTTATTATTATATTTAATGTTCTATTATTTAATATAATTCGGGATGTTCTGGGTGCGGCGGGTGGGGCTCTGCTGCTCCTTGTCACCCCAAACCCCCAAATGGCCCCAAATATTTCCCCCAAATCCCAACCCTTGGATGGACACAAATCTCGGCCATTTTCCCCCAGACTCCCCCATCGCTGCCCCAACTCTCACATTTCTCTGCAGCTCTCAGCGTTTGACCCAAATCCCAAAGTTTCACCTCAAAACTCAGCCCTTTGTGCCCCAGATCCCAACGGGCTTCACTTGTGACCATTGGACCCAAAATTCCCCTGTTCAGCCCCAAATCTCAACTGTTGGCAGCAAACCTCAGCTGGCGGCTCCGGGTCTGACCCGAGTTCCCCAGAACTTTGTGCAAAGGGTCGAGAGTTGGGTCTGATGGGGCAGATTGGGGTCCTCAGTTCCCAGAGTGACTCAGTGCCCAGAGTGGAAATTTGGGGCCCAGGGTTGGGGTTTGGAGCCCAGGGTTGGGGTTTGGGGCCCAGGGTTGGGGTTTGGGGCCAAAGCAGCCCAAGCAGTCCAGCATTGGGGCAGCCGGGGGAGATCTGGGGCAAAGGGCCAAGAGCTGGGCCAGGGGCTGAGGTTTGGGGGAAGGGTCTGGGCTGTGGGGACACCTGGGGACACCCAGATGGGGGCGGGGCTGGCACTGGTATCGTCACTATAGTTAGCAGCATCACCAGCAGTACCAGTAGATTTGGCACAGAAATAGGAGCCGGAATCCTCGTCCTGGAGGTTGTTCATGGTCAGTGTCACCGAGCTCTGCCCGTTGTCCCTGGAGATCGTGAACCGGCCCTGCACAGATGGCGGATATCTGGTGTATCCACCATTGTCAATCCCTGCGACAGCTTCCAGCCCCTTCCCGGGTCTCTGGCGGACCCACATCATTCCTTTACTCCCAAAATCGAACCCGGATCCACGGCAGAGCAGAGTCAGGGACCCCCCGGGGGGCTGGAGGTCCCCCCAGGACTCCAGCAGAGTCAGGGCACACTGTAATTATAATAACTGACAATTTTAAAAGCATATTATTGAAAAAAAAATTAATTCTTTTCAAATTAGTTTTTAAGTCCAACAGTATAATTTGGGGCCAAAAATCAGAATCTTTTGTTCAAGATTTGAGCTTTTCCCATCCCCATCTCCCCTTTTTCCCGCAGGGCTCCGGGCAGCCGTGACCCTGCTGGAGTCCGGGGGGGCCGAGCAGACCCCGGGGGGTCCCTGACTCTGCTCTGCCGCGGATCCGGGTTCGATTTCAGGAGTTTTCGAATGGGCTGGATCCGGCCGAGACCCGGGAAGGGGCAGGAATACGTCGCCAGTATCAAGAGCAATGGTGGCAGTCGTCAGTCCAGGGCCGGTTCAGGATCTCCAGGGACAACGGGCAGAGCTCGGTGACACTGACCATGAACAACCTCCAGGACGAGGATTCCGGCTCCTATTTCTGTGCCAAATATGCTGGCAGTGGTTATGGTGCTCTTGCTGCCTATGGTGACAGTCCCCCACCCCATTGTCAGCATTCAGAAACACATAATCACATGGAATGAATGAAGGAATTAATTATTAATCACACAGGGCCAATCAGGTGTCGGTGCTTTATTGGAGAGCCCTCAGAACACAGGGCTGGCTGGAGGCTCAAATCAGGCATTCACTGGACATACAGAGACTCGCGCTCTTATATTTTTACATTATACATATTAATGGTTTGTTTGAATCAATTTCTTCCCCAACTACCAATCACAAAAATCACAAAAATCACACTCATCCTGCCTCTCCCCTGATTTATGACCCAGGCAAAGTCACACTTGATTTGGTTAAGACAAAGCATGGAAGTGTCGTCCTGGCTACAGGAAAGGTGACTTTCCATGGCCGAGGCCGGGCTGTCCTGCAGGTCCAGGCCTGACCTTTAAAACCAATTCCACCACATCCCCAGTTACCCCCCGGGGGGTCCCTGACTCTGCTCTGCCGCAGATCCAGGTTTGATTTTGGACAATTTGGGGTGGGCTGGTATCGACAGAGACCCGGGAAGGGGCTGGAATTCGTGGCGAGTATCCAGAGCGATGGCAACACCTACTACATGTCATCAGTCAAGGGCCGGTTAGGGATCTCCAGGGACAACGGGCAGAGCTCGGTGACACTGACCATAAACAACCTCCAGGACGAGGATTCCAGCTCCAATTTCTTTGCCAAATGTACTGCCACTGGTGCTGCTGCTGCTGGTTTCTATAATGACGATGCCAGTGCCGGCCCCGTCCCCATCTCGGTGTCCCCAGGTGTCCCCACAGCCCAGACCCTTCCCCCAAACCTCAGCCCCTGGCCCAGCTCTTGGCCCTTTGCCCCAGATCTCCCCCGGCTGCCCCAGTGCTGGACAGAGCAGTGTAACACAGAGGTGTGTAATTAATTAATGAGTGGATCTGGGTCAATTGCAGCGTTTCAGGCACTTTGTGACACCAGTAACCTCAAGTGCAAATTTGACACCAGTCCATGAGAGTTTGGACCTCTCCTGCCCCAAATTGTCAGCTCCTGCCCCAAACCTCATCTCTTCCCCCAGGCGGGGCCCTTTGGGCTCCTGAGCTGACCCTCGGCCCTCTGACAGCAGCCCTGGCCTGGAACTCGCCCAACTCTCCCCAAATCTCCTCTGCTGGTCCAGAGCAGCCGCCCCCGACACCAACCCCCAGGGCTGGCCCCAGTCCCCAGTGTCCCCCCAAACCGTCACCAGGGGCCCCAAATCTCGGCCAGGGGAGCAAAGTTGGGGAGGACAAAGTGGAGATTTGGGGTGGGGAGTTGTGGTTTGGGGCCGGCGGGTGAGAATTGGGACTGAGCCGGGCCAAGGTTGGGATGGAGGGTCAAGGGTGGGGTCAGGGGGTGGGGTTTGGGGGAGGGGGCGGGGCTTTGGGGACAGGTGGGGACACGGCCATGGGAGCGGGGCAAAGACCGTAAACAGAACCAGCAGCACCATGACCATCATTGTCTTTGGCACAGAAATAGGAGCTGGAATCCTCGTCCTGGAGGTTGTTCATGGTCAGTGTCACCGAGCTCTGCCCGTTGTCCCTGGAAATGCTGAAACGACCCTGCACTGACGGTGTGTGGCTCATGCTGCCATCGCTGTGGATACTCACGACCCATTCCAGCCCCTTCCCAGGTCCCCGGCGCATCCAGCCCATCCCAAAATCCCCAAAATTGAACCCGGATCCGCGGCAGAGCAGAGTCAGGGACCCCCTGGGGGGCTGGAGGTCCCCCCATCTCCAGGACGGTCACGGCCGCCCAGAGATGGTTTAATATTTACCCTAAATATTATTAATTAATAAATTTAAAATATATAATTAAAATAATTATAATATATTATTATTTTTAAATTTAATTTTTGACTCTGAGGGTTTGATCTGGAGCCAACAATCAGGATCTTGGGTCAGTGGTTGATCTTTTCCCATCCCCATCTCCCCTTTTTCCCGCAGGGCTCCGGGCGGCCGTGACCCTGCTGGAGTCCGGGGGGGCCGAGCAGACCCCGGGGGGGCCCTGACTCTGCTCTGCCGCGGAGCCGGGTTTGATGTCATGAAATTTAGGATGTTCTGGGTGCGCCAGAGCCCCGGGCAGGGGCTGGAGTTCATCGCAGGGATCAGCCGCCGCAGTGGCAACACCTGGTATGAGCCGTCCATGAAGGGCCGGTTCACAATGGGTGACGACCAGGAGCAGAGCTCGGTGACACTGACCATGAACAACCTCAAGGACAAGGGTTCCGGCTCCTATTTCTGTGTTAAATCATCCGGTGCTGGTGCTCCTGCTGGTGGTTATGGTGACAATGCCACTGCCAGCCCCGTCCCCATCTCGGTGTCCCCAGGTGTCCCCACAGCCCAGACCCTTCCCCCAAACCTCAGCCCCTGGCCCAGCTCTTGGCCCTTTGCCCCAGATCTCCCCTGGCTGCCCCAATGCTGGACTGCTTGGGCTGCTTTGGCCCCAAACCCCAACCCTGGGCCCCAAATTGGAAACATTCTCACCCTGAGCTCAACCTTGTCCCTCCAATCCCAACCATTTGCCCCAAGACTTTTCAACTCCCACCTGAAATTTCCACTGCTCACAACAAGTCACAGCCAGTGACCCAAATCTGCCCCATTGGCCTCACTTTGGGAGTTCTGGCCTAAAATTTAAATTCTTGACCCTTCACCTCAACTTTGGGCCCAAAATCTTCACAGTTTATGGGTAATTTAGGGGAACAAGGGCCCCAAGTGTGGCCCAGTGGTGACATTGGGGGCTGAACCAGTGCAGGGTTGGGGGAAAGGGTCAAGAGCTGGGCCAGTGGCTGGACTTTGGTGGAAGAGTCGTAGCTTTGGGGAGAGGTGGGGACACAAAGATCGAGGTGAGGCCAGAACTAGCACAACTGACATCTCCATCAGAAGCAGAACCATAAGTACAACAAGTATAAATAATTTTGGCACAGAAGTAGGAGCCGGAATCCTCGTCCGGGACGTTGTTCATGGTCAGTGTCACCGAGCTCTGCCCGTTGGCCCTGGAGATCGTGAAACGGCCCTTCATGGATGGCGCGTAGTAGGAGCTGCCACCATTGTCGCTGATACTGGCAACCCATTCCAGCCCCTTCCCGGGGCTCTGGCGCACCCAGTTCATTCCTTTACTCCCGAAATCGAACCCAGATCCGTGGCAGAGCAGAGTCAGGGACCCCCCAGGGTCTGCTCGGCCCCCCCGGACTCCAGCAGGGTCACGGCCGCCCGGAGCCCTGCGGGAAAAAGGGGAGATGGGGATGAGGCGCCGGATCTGGGCGTGTCCCGGGGTGGGCGTGGTGCTCCGGAGGTGCCGGGACACACCTGGCAGGGACAGCAGGAATATGGGTAATTTTTAAAATTAATTATTATAATTAAAATTTAAATATATATATATATATTTTAAGTAATTAATTTTTTTTGTTTGCTTTGTTTTTCTAATTTTTAACCCTAAGGGTTCAATTTGGGGCCAAATATCAGGATTTTATATCACTGGCTGAGCTCTTCCCATCCCCATCTCCCCTTTTTCCGGCTCCTATTTCTGCCCCAAAGGCCTCAGGGGTCACGGGGCCCTTGGTGATCGTGGTCACAGTGCTGGGGTTGGTTCTGGTGGTTTTGGCCCCGTCCCCGGGTCCCCACCTGCTGGAAAAGATGAAATTACAGCAGGAAAGTTTCACAGATGTGTCTCTTTAGCAGAAGGTGCTCTCTGAATGTGGAACCTGAAAGCAGAACTGAGATAGAAGCAAGTTTTGATACAGAAGAATAAAAGATGTCTAAATGAAGGATTGCTGGGCCAGTTGTCACTGGAGAACTCAGAAATCAAAGTTTAAGACAAATTGAAAAGAGGTTTTATGGCTGGTGCAAAGGAGATGTTGACCACAAAGAAAGATGTTTTTACCAAGCAGAATTAGGTCTTTAAAAAAGCAGAAGATACCATAAGCAAACAAAAACCATGTTTTTACCAAGCAGGAAAACGGTCTTTTAATTCTCCACTGCAAGAAAACAGAAAAACAACTTAAAATTTAAATGTAACACAATAACTGGATGTGATTGGTTTGTACCAACCATAGTATGGTAATGATGGTAGTTGTGATAGGCTGGAGGTAAATGTAAAGGTGTTGTGTGTGATGCTGGTTGGTTTTTATGCAATAAAATGCTAAAAAAAGAAAACAATATAATGTATTATAACCAGAACTAACGTGGTTTCAGGCTTGACTAAGCTGTGCCTGGCAGGTTTAGGCCGGGCTCTGTCACCCACGACCCAGTGACACCTTTGATACAATAAACAGCATTTTGAACAGTCCCCAGTTGTCCCAACATCCCTTGTCAACACTCCTTGTGCAGGTCTGGGGACAGCTGGGGACACAGAGATGGGGCCAAAGCCATGAACAGGAGCAGCAGTGCCCCAACCATCATAGGAAACCTCAGACTTGGCACAGAAACAGGAGCCGGAATCCTCGTCCTGGAGGTTGTTCATGGTCAGTGTCACCGAGCTCTGCCCGTTGTCCCTGGAGATCGTGACACGACCCTGCACTGACGAAGCGCAGTTGGTGGTGCCACCACTGCAGATCCCCATGACCCATTCCAGCCCCTGCCCGGGTCTCTGGCGCATCCAGTACATTCCGTAACCCCTGAAATCAAACCCAGACCCATGACAGACCAAGGCCAGGGACCCCCCGGGGTCTGCTCGGCCCCCCCGGACTCCAGCAGGGTCACGGCCGCCCGGAGCCCTGCGGGAAAAAGGGGAGATGGGGATGGGAAAAGATCAAATCTTGAACAAAAAGTTCTGATTTTTGGCCCCAAATTTAACCTTTGGACTTAATTATTAAATTGAAAAGAAAAGGTTTTTTTCAATAATGTACTTTTTAAATTGTTAATTATTATAATTACAGTGTGCTGTGACCCTGCTGGAGTCCGGGGGGGCCGGGCAGACCCCGGGGGTCCCTGACTCTGCTCTGCCGCAGATCCGGGTTCGATTCTGGGAATTTTGCAATGGAGTGGGTTCGCCAGAGCCCCGGGCAGGGGCTGGAATTTGTCGCACAGATCACCAAAAGTGGCTACACCAATTATGCACCATCCTTGAAGGGCCGGTTCAGGATCTCCAGGGACAACGGGCAGAGCTCGGTGACACTGACCATGAACAACCTCCAGGACGAGGATTCCGGCTCCTATTTCTGTGCCAAAGAAGTTGGTGCTGGTGCTGATGCTGGTTATATTGGTTGGGTGTTTGTGGTTTTGTCCCCGCCCCTGTCCCCGTGTCCCCAGGTGTCCCCACAGCCCAGACCCTTCCCCCAGCCCTCACTGAGCCACCCCTGACCCTTTGTCCCACATCTCCTCCCTCGGCACCGGCGCTGCCCAGTGACCCCAAACCTTGCCCGGGTTCTGGCCCCAAACTCAACTCTTGGCCCCCAGTCCCAGCCCTTGGCCCCAAATCCAGCCCCTTCTCACCCAAATACAAACTTTATCCCTCCAATCCCAACCATTTGTCCCCAGGTCTGCCCAGTTCTGCCCCAATTTTAACTCCTGGCACCAAGTCACAGCCACAGACCCAAATCTGCCCCATTGGCCTCACATCAGGACTTTGGATCTAAAATTTAAATCCTTGACCCTTCCTCTCAACTTTGGGCCCAAAATTTTCAGAGTTTAAGTGACACTTTGGGGAATATGCGTCACACGTGTGGCCCAGAGCTGACATTTGGGGCTGAACCAGTGCAGGGTTGGGGGAAAGGGTCAAGAATTGGGGCAACGGCTGAGGTTTGGGGACAACTGGGGACAAGGCCATGGGTGCAGGGAGAAAACCACCAAAACCAACGCCGGCACCATGAATACCATCAGCATAACAACAACCACCACCAACATTTCTGGCACAGAAATAGGAGCCGGAATCCTCGTCCTGGAGGTTGTTCATGGTCAGTGTCACCGAGCTCTGCCCGTTGTCCCTGGAGATCCTGAACCGGCCCTGCACTGATGGCCCGTAGTAGGTGGTGCCACCATTGCTGTAGATCGCTGCAACGTATTCCAGCCCCTGCCTGGGTCTCTGACGGACCCAATACATGTCATAACTCCCGAAATCAAACCCGGATCTGTGGCAGACCAAAACCAGGGACCCCCTGGGGGGCTGGAGGTCCCCCCCGGACTCCAGCAGGGTCACGGCCGTTTCCCCATTGTCAGAAAATCCATTTTTCTGACTCACACAAGGGGCTCCTGAGATTTTTCAAAAGGATTTTTCTGTTCTCAGTCTGATGCTGAGGCTGAGCTGGTGCAGGTGTGACAATTCACGCCATCACAATCAGAAACCAAACTCTTTCAGAATTACATTATTTGCATTTTTTCGCCTATCAGGTTTGGCCACAAAAAGCTGCTGATGCTTCCCATCCAAACATCTAAAAATACCCCACGTGGGTTTTAATAAAACATGTCTTTGATATTTGTATTTCTTAAAAATATCTACTCTGTTTGCAGGGCCAAGGGTTCAGATTTGGGGAAGGATTTGGGGTTTGTGGACTGAGAGAGGTCGCAGGAGCTGAAACTGCCACCATCACCATAAGCACCAGCAGCACCAGCCCAGTCAGCGAAAGCTCCAGAGCATTTGGCACAGAAATAGGAGCCGGAATCCTCGTCCTGGAGGTTGTTCATGGTCAGTGTCACCGAGCTCTGCCCGTTGTCCCTGGAGATCCTGAACCGGCCCTTGATGGACGGCGTGTAGTAGGTTTGGGTCCCGTCGTGGCTGATCTCGGCCACGAAGTCCAGCCCCTTCCCGGGGCTCTGCCGGATCCAGTACATGTTCACAGTCCCGAAATCGAACCCGGATCCGCGGCAGAGCAGAGTCAGGGACCCCCCGGGGTCTGCTCGGCCCCCCCGGACTCCAGCAGGGTCACGGCTGCCCGGAGCCCTGCGGGAAAAAGGGGAGATGGGGATGGGAAAAGATCAACCACTGACACAAAATCCTGACTGTGTTCCCCAAATTAAACTCCTGGAGTTAAACATTAAATTGAAATAAAATTATTATTTATTATTTTTTTAAGAGTAGTCTTTAAAGATTGTTAATTATTTTCATTACAAACTGCCGTGACCCTGCTGGAGTCCGGGGGGGCCGAGCAGACCCCGGGGGGTCCCTGACTCTGCTCTGCCGCGGATCCGGGTTTGATTTCGGGAGTTCTGCCATGCACTGGATTCGGCAGAGACCTGGGCAGGGTCTGGAATGGCTCGCAGGGATCAACTTCAGTGGTGGTTACATCGTGTACGCTCCATTTGTGAAGGGCCGGTTCAGGATCTCCAGGGACAACGGGCAGAGCTCGGTGACACTGACCATGAACAACCTCCAGGACGAGGATTCCGGCTCCTATTTCTGCGCCAAAAAAGGTGGTGCTGTTGCATGGGCTGATGATATTGACAATGCCTTTGGAGGCTCCGTCCCCATCTTGGTGTCCCCAGGTGTCCCCACAGCCCAGACCCTTCCCCCAAACCTCAGCCCCTGGCCCAGCTCTTGGCCCTTTGCCCCAGATCTCCCCTGGCTGCCCCAATGCTGGACTGCTTGGGCTGCTTTGGCCCCAAACCCCAACCCTGGGCCCCAAACCCAACCCTTGGCCCCAAACCCCAACCCTGGGCCCCAAACCCAACCCTGGGCCCCAAACCCAACCCTTGGCCCCAAACCCCAACCCTGGGCCCCAAACCCAACCCTGGGCCCCAAACCCCAACCCTGGGCCCCAAATTTCCACTCTTGGCACTGAGTCACTCTGGGAACTGAGGACTGAAATCTGCCCCATCAGACCCAACTCTCGACCCTTTGCACAAAGTTTTGGGGAACTTGGGTCAGACCCGGAGCCGCCAGCTGAGGTTTGGGGCAGGAGCTGAGAATTTGGGGCAGGAGTGGGGCAGGGCTGCAGCCAATGGGGAGAGACTGGGGCAAAGGCTGAGCTTTGGGGGAAGGGTCTGGGCTTTGGGGACACCTGGGGACAGCTGGGGACACCTGGGGTCAGCTGGGGCCACGGGGGCAGTGACAATAGAATAAGCAAGAAGAACAGCCCAAGCAGCACCAGCACTTGTAGTTTTGGCACAGAAATAGGAGCCAGAATCCTCGTCCTGGAGGTTGTTCATGGTCAGTGTCACTGAGCTCTGCCCCTTGTCCCTGGAGATCCTGAACCGGCCCTGCACTGAAGGCGCGTAGTCGGTGTAAGCACCATCGCTCCAGATCCCTGCGACCCATTCCAGCCCCCTCCCAGGGCTCTGTCGAATCCACTGCATTCCAAAACTCCGGAAATCAAACCCAGATCCGCGGCAGAGCAGAGTCAGGGACCCCCCGGGGTCTGCTCGGCCCCCCCGGACTCCAGCAGGGTCACGGCCGCCCGGAGCCCTGCGGGAAAAAGGGGAGATGGGGATGGGAAAAGCTCAACCACTGACACAAAATCCTGACTGTTGGCCCCAGATCAAACCCTCAGAGTAAAAAACTAAATGGAAAAATAATAGTCAATTATAATTAATATAACTATATAATTTAAAATTATAAATTATTAATATTTAGGTTGAATATTAAACCATCTCCAGGCGGCCGTGACCCTGCTGGAGTCTGGGGGGGACCTCCAGCCCCCCGGGGGGTCCCTGACTCTGCTCTGCCGCGGATCCGGGTTCGATTTTGAGAGTTATGGAATGTTGTGGATCCGCCAGAGCCCTGGGAAGGGGCTGGAATTCGTTGCAGGCATTGACAGTGATAGATCCACCAGATATGCGGCATCTGTCAAGGGTCGATTCACGATCTCCAGGGACAACGGGCAGAGCTCGGTGACACTGACCATGAACAACCTCAAGGACGAGGATTCCGGCTCCTATTTCTGTGCCAAAGATGCTACTGCTGATGCTGTTGGTGCTGCTGATATTGCATCTGCTTTTGGTTTTGTCCTTGCCCCCATGGCAGTGTCCCCAGCTGTCCCCAGGTGTCCCCAGCTGTCCCCAGGTGTCCCCAGGTGTCCCCAGCTGTCCCCAGGTGTTCCCAGGTGTCCCCTGTCCCTACCCTGGCCCTGCCCTGGCCCCTCTGTCCCCAATCTCTCTTTGGCTGCCCCAGGTCCGAGTCCAGGGCCTCCCTTTGGCCACTCAGGGACCTGAACAAGAGGGTTTGACCCCTGGGCAGGGGTTGTGGGGCCGCTCCAGGGGGGTTGGAGACCCCGGCACAGAGCCCAGGAAAACACTGAGTTTGACTTCAGCCCCTGGGAAAGGCTTCCAGCACTGAGAGAAGGATGGCAAACCACAATCGGTGTGAAAAACTGGTTTAGCTCAGCACAGGGTGGGAAATGGTGCAGGTTTGGGTTCTTAGATTGGAGGGGAATGGGGAACAAGGTGATTTAGGGCTGTGCCCTGGGTTCTTCTCCTCCTCCCTGGGCCTCCATCTCCTGCTCTGACGGGGGCACAAAGGAGTTTGAGGGGATTGGGGCAGAGTAGAAATGACCCTTTTGGTGCAGGTGATGGGTATTGGCAGGGAATTGTCAATAAGAGACACGAAATTATCTGTATGAGAGGACAGGGAGGCCCCAAAAGTGGGGAGTCACCTCGTGTCCAAGCCACTGATCAGATCTCGGCTGGGCACGGAGAAAACTGTAAGATAAAACATAATAAAAAACACAATAAACCTCGAAAAACAAGACCTTGAAGACTTGGCTTCTCTCTCGTGACCTGGCTCAGGGATTTTAGATGGTGAATGACTCTCCACCTGAATCTGGGGTGAGGAAACCCAAGAATGAAGGGTCAAGGGTGGGAACAAGGGGAGAGGTTTGAGGGAAGGATTTGGGGATTTTGGGCACAGCTGGGGACACAGAAAAGACACGGGGCTGCCACTGGCATTGTCACCAAAAACATCACCATCAGCACCCCAACCTGGATTAGCAGGTTTGGCACAGAAATAGATCCCAGAATCCTCTTCCCTGAGGTTGTTCATGGTCAGTGTCATCGAGCTCTGCCCGTTGTCCCTGGAGATCGTGACACGACCCCTGAACGATGGCGCGTATCGTGTGGTGCCACCATCACTGCTGATCCCTGCGACAAATTCCAGCCCCTGCCCGGGGCTCTGGCGGATCCAGCCCATCCAGAATTGTCCAAAATCGAACCCGGATCCGCGGCAGAGCAGAGTCAGGGACCCCCCGGGGGGCTGGAGTTCCCCCCCGGACTCCAGCAGGGTCAGGGTCATTTTTTAAGCTGATCATTAATAATTACAATATAAAAAAAATTATAATAAAACCTAATAATTAATTATTCTTTTCCAATTTAAGTTTTAAGTCCAAGGATTTGATCTGGTCAGGATTTTGTGTCAGTGGTTGATCTTTTCCCATCCCCATCTCCCCTTTTTCCCGCAGGGCTCCGGGCGGCCGTGACCCTGCTGGAGTCCGGGGGGGCCGAGCAGACCCCGGGGGGTCCCTGACTCTGCTCTGCCGTGGATTCGGGTTCGATTTTGGACAATTTGGGATGGGCTGGATCCGCCAGAGGTCGGGCCAGTCTCTGGAATACATTGCGAGTATCAACAGTGGTGGCACCACCTACTATGCCCCATCCTTGAAGGGCCGGTTCAGGATCTCCAGGGACAACGGGCAGAGCTCGGTGACACTGACCATGAACAACCTCCAGGACGAGGATTCCGGCTCCTATTTCTGCGCCAAGTGCATTGATGGTGGCTGTAGTAATGCTGCTGCTGCTGCTGCTTATGTTGGTAACGTTGTTTGTGGCCACAAGTCCCCACTGCTGGGATCCTACATGTCCCAAAAATCCCCAGAGATTCTTTCGCCAAATCTCAACCCTTGGCCCCAAATCTCAGCCATTTCCCCCCACACTCCACTATTGCTGCCCCAACTATCGAATTTCCCCCCAGTTTTCCCCATTTGCCCCAAATCTCCCCTGCTCACTCACCCCTGGGCTGAGACAGTGCTGGGAGAAGGGGGTTGGTGTTGGATCTGGGACCGTGTTGGGGCCTTGGCCAAAGTCACGGAATTTTCAGTGTTTTTGCCGGGGAGTTCCCACGGATTTGGGGCCCTTGGGGGAATCTCCAGTTGGGATTTCTCTGTGGGCTGGGGCAGAGCAAAGGAGCCTCAGTGGGACCCTGGGATTTCAGCATCCAGGCTGGGACAGGATTTGGGGCAAAAACGGCACTTTTGGAGAGAAAGGTCAGGATTGGGAGCCACAGAAGGTTGAGGGCCAAGGGGGGAGTTTTGAGGATGAAACAGTCAGAATTGGGGTTAAGGGTCACCGTTGGAGCAAAAGGGGACAAAGGGTCTGGAATGGGGTCAGGGGCTCAGATTTGGGAGAAAACTCTGGGGTTTGGGGCCGGAGCGGGGCAGGGCTGCAGCCAATGGGGAGAGACTGGAGCAAGGGCTGAGCTTTGGGGGAAGGGTCTGGGCTGTGGGGACACCTGGGGACACCTGGGGACACAGAGATGAGGACGGGGCCAAAACCGACATAACCAACATCAGCACCATAAAGAATGATACTTGCAGCAACAGTAACTTTACCGCTATGACTAGACATATAGATATTTTTGGTGCAGAAATAGGTGCCAGAATCCTCGTCCTGGAGGTTGTTCATGGTCAGTGTCACCGAGCTCTGCCCGTTGTCCCTGGAGATCGTGAAATGACCCTGGACTGATGGTCCGTAGTTGGGGCTGCCTTTGCTGCTGCTGATTCGTGTGACGTATTCCAGCCCCTGCCCGGGTTTCTGGTGCACCCAGCCCATCTCAAATTTCCTGAAATTGAACCTGGATCCGTGGCAGAGCAGAGTCAGGGACCCCCCGGGGGGCTGGAGGTTGCCCCCGGACTCCAGCAGGGTCACGGCAGTTTGTAATTAAAATAATTTACAATTTTTATAGTATACTATTAAAAATAATAATAATAATTTTATTTCAATTAAATAACTAACTCCATGATTTTAATTTGGGGATGAGAGTCAGGATTTTGTGTCAGTGGTTGATCTTTTCCCATCCCCATCTCCCCTTTTTCCCGCAGGGCTCCGGGCGGCCGTGACCCTGCTGGAGTCCGGGGGGGCCGAGCAGACCCCGGGGGGTCCCTGACTCTGCTCTGCCGTGGATTCGGGTTCGATTTAGGACAATTTGGGATGGGCTGGATCCGCCAGAGACCCGGGCAGGGGCTGGAATTCGTCGCAGGGATCAGCCGCAAAAGTGGCAACACCTTTTACGCTCCATCCGTGCAGGGTCGGTTCACGATTGGCAACGACAACGGGCAGAGCTCGGTGACACTGACCATGAACAACCTCCAGGACGAGGATTCCGGCTCCTATTTCTGTGCCAAATGTTATGGTAATGGGTAGGGTGTTGCTGCTAATGGTTTTGGCCCCGCCCCCACCATTGTGCCCCCAGGTGTCCCCACAGCCCAGACCCTTCCCCCAAAGCTCAGCCCCTGACCTGTCCCTTGACCATTTCTCCAAAGCTTTGACAGCCTCGGCCCCAAATCTGTTCTCTAAACTTGGCCCCAAAGGTCAGCGCTGGGCCACACTTGGGACTTTTATTTCCCAAAACGTCCCTGAAACTGTGAAGATTTTGGGCCCAAGGTTGAAGTGAAGGGTCAAGAATTTAAATTTTAGGCCAAAATTCCAGATGTGAGGCCAATGGGGCAGATTTGGATTTGTGGCTGTGACTTGGTGCCAGGAGTTAAAATTGGGGTAGAAATGGATAAATCTGGGGACAAATGGTTGGGATTGGATGAACAATGTTGAGCTCAGGGTGAGAATGTTTCCAATTTGAGTCCAAGGTTGGGGACTGGGGTCAAGGGTTGGGGTTTGGGGCCCAGGGTTGGGGTTTGGGGCCCAGGGTTGGGGTTTGGCGCTAAAGCAGCCCAAGCAGTCCAGCATTGGGGCAGCCGGGGGAGATCTGGGGCAAAGGGCCAAGAGCTGGGCCAGGGGCTGAGGTTTGGGGGAAGGGTCTGGGCTGTGGGGACACCTGGGGACACCGAGATGGGGGCAGGGCCAGCATTGTCACCATAAGCATTAGCAGCAGCACCCCAACCAGGATTAGCTGCTTTGGCACAGAAATAGGAGCCGGAATCCTCGTCCTGGAGGTTGTTCATGGTCAGTGTCACCGAGCTCTGCCCGTTGTCCCTGGAGATCCTGAACCGGCCCTGCACTGACGGCACGTATCTCGTGGTGGCACCATCACTGTTGATACTTGCAACGAATTCCAGCCCCTGCCCGGGTCTCTGGTGCACCCAGCCCATCTCAAATTTCCCAAAATCGAACCCAGATCCGCGGCAGAGCAGAGTCAGGGACCCCCCGGGGTCTGCTTGGCCCCCCCGGACTCCAGCAGGGTCACGGCCGTTTCCCCATTGTCAGAAAATCCATTTTTCTGACTCACAGAAGGGGCTCCTGAGATTTTTCAAAAGGTTTTTTCTGTTCTCAGTCTGATGCTGAGGCTGAGCTGGTGCAGGTGTTACAATTCACGCCATCACAATCAGAAACCAAACTCTTTCTGAATTACATTATTTGCATTTTTTTGGCCTATTAGATTTTGGCCACACAAAGCTGCTGATGCTTCTGAGCCAAACATCTAAAAATACCCCACGTGGGGTTTGTTACAACACGACTTTGATGGTTCTGTTCCTCCAAAATATCTGCTCTGTTTGTTTAAACCCAAACTGACCCCACAAACCCAGGTTTAAACCCACACTGACCCCACAAACCCACACCTCCCCCCCTGCCCATTCCCTCCATATTCTAATGAGCTGCCACGCCTCCTGCTGGGCGTGGCCTGGGGCCTTGGGAGGAAGGCCAAGGTGTTCCTCAGGCTGATCTTGGCTCAGGGCAGGTTGGGCTCTTTTCCAGGTCACTTTGCTCTGGCCAAGAATCGGGTTTAGCGGATTCAGGCCATAATGTTCTGTCCTGTGGGTTTCTCCCAATGCCCAAGTCTGGCTTTACTGAATTTCCACAGGGCACGTCTTCTCCTCAAGGTTTTGACCCAGCGACTCAATTCCTCTGTGCTGCTGCTGCCGGCTCTGTCTGCGGAACAAGGTGTGCTGTTCTCTGCAAAAATCATCACACAAACCATGAAATATTGGTTAATTATTAAGAAATAGGTAAAAAATTAAACCTATTCTCAGGCTGGCCCTGCCAGGTGTGTCGCGGTGTCTTTGGAGTGTCACACCCACCCCGGGTCACGCCCGGATCCGGCGCCTCTGGGCAGCAGCACCAGGACCACCATCATCAACAGATTTCCCGCAGAAATAGGAGCCGGAATCCTCGTCCTGGAGGTTGTTCATGGTCAGTGTCACCGAGCTCTGCCCGTTGTCCCTGGAGATCCTGAACCGGCCCTGCACTGATGGGGCGTTACTGACCCACTCAGCGCCATTCCTGATCCCTGCCCCGAACTTAAACCCCTTCCTAGGGATTTGGCGGATCCAGAACATTCCTTTACTCCCAAAACTGAACCCGGATCCGCGGCAGAGCAGAGTCAGGGACCCCCCGGGGTCTGCTCGGCCCCCCCGGACTCCAGCAGGGTCACGGCCGCCCGGAGCCCTGCGGGAAAAAGGGGAGATGGGGATGGGAAAAGCTCAACCACTGACACAAAATCCTGAGTGTTGGCCCCAGATCAAACCCTCAGAGTAAAATATTAAATTGAAAAAAAAATCATCTATTATAATTATAATAATTATATAATTTTAAATTATTTATTATTAATATTTAGGTTAAATATGGAGCCATCTCCAAGGGCGGCCGTGACCCTGCTGGAGTCCGGGGGGGACCTCCAGCCCCCCGGGGGGTCCCTGACTCTGTTCTGCCGCGGATCCGGGTTCAAATTCGGGAGTCACGCCCTGCACTGGGTCCGGCAGAGCCCCGGGCAGGGGCTGGAATTCGTTGCTCACATCAGCAGTGCTGGTGGAACCACCTACTACAGGCCATCGGTCAAGGGCCGGTTCAGGATCTCCAGGGACAACGGGCAGAGCTCAGTGACACTGACCATGAACAACCTCCAGGACGAGGATTCCGGCTCCTATTTCTGCGCCAAACACGTTTATGATGTTTGGGGCTGGGCTGGTTACGGTGATTTTGCCTTTGGAGGCCCAAGCCCCATCTTGGAGCCCCCACCCGTCCCCAAATCCCAAACCCTTCCCCCGAGCCCCAACTCTTGACTCCACCCTTGGCCAGTTCTCCCAAATCTCTTGGCTTTGTGCCCAAACTCTTTCCTGGCTCTGCCCCAAACACTCAACAGCTTTGGCCCCAAATCTCTGCCATTTCACCACAAATCTCCCCTTTGGGCTCAGAGCAGCAGCCGCTGACCCCAAACCTCGACCCTTTGCTGACCCCAAACCTCGACCCTTTGCTGGCCCCAAACCTCGGCCCTTTGGGCACTTTTGGGGCCCAGGTTGAGATTGGGGGCCAAAAGTTGAATTTGGGGCCAGAACCCAGGCAGGGTTTGGGGTCAGTGAGGGCTGGGGGAAGGGTCTGGGGGTCTCAGGGCAATTGGGGTGCGGGAACGGAACCAGGACAAGCATCAGCAGTTGCCCCCCAACCATCCTGATCTTTGGCACAGAAATAGGAGCCGGAATCTTCGTCCTGGAGGTTGTTCATGGTCAGTGTCACCGAGCTCTGCCCGTTGTCCCTGGAGATCCTCACCCGGCCCTGCACTGACGGTTCGTACACGGAGCTGCCATTGCTGTTGATACTTGCAACCCATTCCAGCCCCTTCCCGGGGCTCTGGCGCATCCAGTCCATCCTGAATTTTCCAAAAAGGAACCCGGATCCGCGGCAGAAAAGGTGCAGAGCCCCACCCAGGGGGCTGGAGGACCCCCATGGGCTCCTCTGAGCATCTCCCTGGGTGGGCATGGAGTTCTGAAGGCGCTGGCAGCAACCGGGGAGACTCAGGATAATGATGGGTCTAATTTTTACATTAATTTTTATTAACTGTTACTATTTTTTATTATTATTTATACTTAAAAACTAATTATTAATTTTTAATATGATTTTTTACTGCAAGGGTTTCATGTGGGGACAAGATCCAGGATCTTGTGTCACTGGATGAGCTTTTCCCTTCCACATCTCCCCTTTTTCCCGCAGGGCTCCGGGCGGCCGTGACCCTGCTGGAGTCTGGGGGGGCCGAGCAGACCCCGGGGGGTCCCTGACTCTGCTCTGCCACGAATCCGGGTTCGATTTTGGGAATTTTTGGAATGCTCTGGATCCACCAGAGACCCGGACAGGCACTGGAATGGGTCGCAGGGATCCACAGCAATGGTGGCAGCTCCTACTACGTGCCATCGTTCAAGGGTCCGGTCACGATCTCCAGGGACAATGGGCAGAGCTCGGTGACACTGACCATGAACAACCTCCAGGACGAGGATTCCGGCTCCTATTTCTGTGGCAAATCTGGAGATTCTGATGGTCATAATCCTGCTGATATTGGAGCCGCTTTTGGTTTTGTCCCCGCCCCCATGGCCGTGTCCCCAGGTGTCCCCAGTTGTCCCCAGCTGTCCCCAGTTGTCCCCAGGTGTCCCCAGCTGTCCCCAGGTGTCCCCAGGTGTCCCCAGGTGTCCCCTGTCTTTCCCCTGGCCCAGCCCTGGCCCCTCTGTCCCCACCCTGGGCTGGGCTCAGGTCAGGCCTGGGGCTGGTGGTTGATGTGTGGCTCTTGTTGGTTGTGGTGACAATGGTGACAGTGTCCCCAATCCCTCACCAATGGGTCCCCAAATATCCCAAAATCTCCTTGTCCTTCCCCCAAATCCCAACCCTTGGCCCCAAACCCCAACCCTCGGCCCCAAATCTCGGCCATTTCCCCCAAACTCCTCCATCGCTGCCCCAACTCTCAGACTCAGTTGAGCCCCGGGATTTCAGTGTCTGAAATGGGACATGAAGGGGCCTGGATTTGGGGCAAAAACGGCACTTTTGGAGAGAAAGGTCAGGATTGGGGGTAGTGGGTGAAGGTTTGGGGACAATGGTTCAGTTTTGGGGCTGAAACAGTGAAAGATTTGGGGTCAGAGGTAACCATGGGAACAAATGGGGACAAAGGGTCCAGAGCTGGGTCAGGGGCTGAGCTTTGGGGGAAGGGTCTGAGGACTGGGGAGGTTTGGGGATCCAACAACAAAGGCAGGGCTGGAACCATCATCACTACCATAAGCTTCAAAATTACAACTATCAAAATAACATTTGGCACAGAAATAGGAGCCGGAATCCTCGTCCTGGAGGTTGTTCATGGTCAGTGTCACCGAGCTCTGCCCGTTGTCCCTGGAGATCGTGAATCGACCCTTCACAGACGGCGTGTATCTGGTGCTGCCACCATTGCTGATCCCTGCGATCCATTCCAGCGCCTGCCCAGGTCTCTGTCGAGCCCACTGCATTCCGAAATTCCCGAAATCGAACCCGGATCCGCGGCAGAGAAGAGTCAGGGACCCCCTGGGGGCTGGAGCTCCGGGCGGCCGTGACCCTGCTGGAGTCCGGGGGGGCCGAGCAGACCCCGGGGGGTCCCTGACTCTGCTCTGCCGCGGATCCGGGTTCGATTTTGGGCAATTTGGGATGGGCTCTCTCCTCATTGCAGTACCTTCTCATTGGTAAACACAAATCCCACACAATTCTCTCAAATATTATGGAATATTATTTCTCAAATATTATTCTCTCAATATGCTGGAAAATATTGTGGCTAAAAATTCAAGTTTTAGCACTGGGAATAGCTCACATATTACAAAATATATGACCTTTAATAACTCTTAATTTTGAGACGGGCATTGAAAATATGATCTGTATGTTCATAGGCATGTAGTTTGAAAAGCACATATTCATTGTTGATGAAATCAGTGTAATTTTGTGCACAGGATGTAAATTTTATCTCAAGTAATGAGAGGGAATAAAGCTTATGAGAGCACAGTCCATTTTTTTATCATTTCCTACTACCATAAAATCTTGTTTTCAAATTGGCTTTTTGTACTTGCAATTAGTGAGAATATGCCATTTGTCTAGACAACAGAGTAGCTGACTCTCTGATGTTTCTGGCATTATTAGGGTAGACTAAGAAAGCACATGACTATTTCAAAATTCCTTTCTAGCATGTCATATTTTAATAGACCATCAAAATTCTAAGGTTGGAGTGTGCACAATTACCCCTTCATTCTTGACTGTGCTTCCTGCTCATGGAACTGTGTTTTCTAGAAGTAATTAAAATGTATTTCACTTGGATGAAGTGGCTTTTTCTGTTTCCTTCTCTTTCTCTCAATTTCTCCCACCAATATAATTCCTGCTATGTGTTAAGTTTCAGTTTTGGTGGAGAAAACTTGATTTTTTGAGACATTTCATTACTATAGTGTGTGTTGGATCATGGGCAAGAGAGACTTCAGAAAGGATGGTTTGTATTCTAAGGAAGCGTAAATAGAGCAAGAAGTTCCTACCTTTTTTAGTTGGTTTGTTGCTTGACGTTTTTTAACTTGTTTGTTTTATTTTGTTAAAAAAGAATATACTCCAGCTTTAAAAGAAAACAAACAAAAAAAAGGAACCACTAAAACTCCAACAAAATATTTAAATGTCAAGGTGCCAATACGGACACTGGTAATCACCAGTTTACATTTGACTACAAGTGATCAGGTCTTCTGCACATTTACAATCACTCTTTTAAAACCATTGCTTCCCAGCTGAGACATATTAACTAACCCTGGGCATGTGGTGAATGTTTTGAAAATTCTCAGTAAAACAATTACAAACCACTTTCATTTCTACAGACTACTAGTATTACAGATGAAGACACAGAAAAACAGTTTCTAATAATGGATAAATATTGGATTTAGGCAGTAAAACTGAAAATTGCTGATGACTTGAAGTAGATATGTACTTGCAATACACTCTTGCAGTTTATAGTTCTGGTATGAATGTAAACTATAGCAATAGCAAAAGTTTCTTTTGAGCATCTCATATTAATTTCAAGTAATAAATATTTCATACTTTTTCCCTTCAGAATTCACAGCACAAAAGGTATCTCAGACATTAAGAACAAACCTTCAGGTCCCTGGCTCTCTCATGAATTATATTTTTGTATGTTCAAAATGGCTATTTGAGTAGTAAAAAGGCCCTTTCCTGTATTCTGCACTTTTGACCTACTTATTTAGAAATAGTCACCTTTTACAGAGAATTGCCAGGCTTGTTCCCCAGGGAAATTGGTAGTCTACATGGTAAGACACAAACTTTTGGCAGAAGAGACATTTCCATTCACTATATTCATGATTACAAAACAGCATCGGATGTCAGAGTCAAGACTTTGCTCTCTAATGCTCTTAAAATCAGTGAGACTTTGCAGCATGTAAAGAATAAATTACTTCTGAATTCTCAGTTTTTTTGTTTTATGTTGGCAATATTTTACTTAAAGCAGTAATTTCTGCTTCATGCTGTTTTAAACAAAAGACAACGAGGGCTTTTGGATTCATTATGACAAAACTTCCAAGTCTGCACAGTGCCTCTTTTACTGAGATCTGCATGATAAGGAGATCATCTGAAATACAGCTGGCAACCAGCACTGTTTCTCAAGTACTGAAAGTTCCTGGGCAGTATGATTGATAAAAAACACATTGCATGTTCATTTATCCCCTATGTCTATTTAAAATGTGAAATATAAACATCTCTACTACAGACCAACTCAAAAACCCTGTATCTGGTTTACATCCTTCAGTCACCACAAGGATACTTCATTAGCTAATCCATTGTGGAACTGATTTTTAACAAAATAAAAGCAAATTCGATTTGTGAAGTTTAACCAGATCACGTAGTATCCTTCCAGTAAGTCTACCACCACAGTTATAGCTGCCTTGCGTTATTGTTTTCTGGTGACAGATAGGCTGCTGCAAATCCTTCTACCATAATTAATCTGCTCCAAGGGAAAAAAAATAAAAAGAAAAGAAGAGTTGAAAGTAAATTTCTAAATTACTTGCTACTGCACCTTACAGTGTGAATGGGTCGTTGTGATTTTGAGGTCTATGAATCTAAGACAAAGAAGACAAAACAATTTCCCATGCAGTTACAGGGAAGAAGCAGGGTTTGATATGTCTGTGATGCCAGATAATAATCATCAATAGTAATGTAACAATTTTGGCACTAGTCTGCTTGTCTATAACTCTGCCTGTTACCTACATCTAATATCTTCACAATATTTTCACCCTAATTATACAGTGTTCCTTATTACCTACTTAAATGAGAGAATAATCAATCAAGCTCTCCCAGGGAAAATCTAATGAAGAAGAGAGTTCCTTCACAAATGAGATTTTTCCATGTCGTCTCTTACATTATCTCATCAGCTGAATTCTAAAGAGTGGTAAGGAAATTAAAAGAATTTCTACTAGAGTTCAACAGAAAGCTCAAAACATGGGGATTTCCAACCAGTTTTAAGCAGCATCTTTGGGTGCTTCAAGTAACTGCTAGGGCTTGGTAAGTTTGTCAATTTGTCTATCAGTAATTAGATACAGCAAAAGAAAGTTCCTTAGCTCCGTGGTTTTATCTTTGCACATGACTTTGTGAGAGAGCACAAGGGCAGTAGGGCAGAAAAGAAAAGCCCCAAATATCTGCACAGAAACTACCTGTTTCTAGGTATGGCTAATGCAAAAGGTAGCAAAATATATTAATCCTATCTTTTTCTCTAGAGTTTAGAGGCCTTTGAAATTGCAGGGGTAGTCCAGTCTATATATACAGATTTGGATGTAATCCTCTCCTCATAGTGCACAGGTTTTCTATCAAAGATCTGCATCTGATCACTCCTCTCTATTAGAGATTGGCTGAAGGAAGGTATTCTGTCAAGTTGTATGAAATGCAATTGCAGATCAGAATACTCAAAAACTAATCCAAAACTACTTAATCCCATTTCCAGACACTGCTTGTGCATTTTCTCCAGGGCCTACTGTTCCTTGGAGCAAAAATTAGAATCCCTAAGTGATAAACTAGTCACCAGGATGAAGAATAACACCAAAGAAGAGCTTGAAGTTGACAAACACCTCTGGAGATTCTCTAGTCCAACCACCTTAGCTCAGAGCCAGCTTAGCTGGACAAAGTTTCCCTTAGTCATGTCCAGCTAAGAGCTGAGAATCTCTGAGGATGGAGACTGCACAGTCTCTGGGGAACCTGTGCCAGTGCCCAGTCAAGCCTGATTCAATTTGTGCACTTCACCTCTTGTTCTGTCACTAAATACCACTGAGAAGAGTCTGCCTCAATCTTCTGCACAATAACAGTTTAACTTCAAGTATCCATATTCATGGATAGGATGCTCCCAAGCTTTCTCTTCCTCAGGCTGAACAGTCCCAGCTTCTCCTTATGCAGCAAATGCTACAAGCCCTTAAGCATCTTTGTAAAACTTTGCTGGCCTTGTAATTTCCATGCGTTGCTTGTCCTAGGAAGTTCAGCACTGCACCCAGCACTGCAGATATGTCTCCTCAGGGCTGAGTAGAGAGGCAATGCTGGCAATGCTGACAGACAAGCTGGACATGAGCCAGCAACCTTTCCTTACAGCACAAAAGGGCAAAAGTCTCCTTTGCAAGGCTGATTTCCAGCTTGATCCCAGCCTGTACTGGTGCATGGGGTTATTCCTCCCCAGGGACAGGACTTGGCATTTTGACTTTTTTAATTTGACAAACGAAACTCCTGTTTGCCAGTTTCTCCAGCTCATCAAGATCCCTCTCAATGGCAGCACAACCCCCAGTTCTGTACCACCTGCAGATCAAGTTCCTTCTTTTCTTTTCCTCCAACCTACTACCTTAAATAATTCCTATGGAGTCTGAAGACAATAGAGGAGAGTCATGCCTCAGAGCTGCCAGTAAGTGTGACATAAGCATAGCCCTTTGGGGAGGAGGAGACAGGAATCTCAAGCTCCTTCCGATAAAAGCAACAAGGAAATATCCCCAGCAACGTTCTTCACACATTAGATATCTTGCCTAAGAATAGGGATCTGTGTTTTTCTCTCAACCATCTCTGGAAAAGCAGTGATCATACTGTTGGTCAGAGGACAGTTCACAAATTAGGCAATTTTGAAGCATGTCTTGGCTAGGTCCTAGAAAATTCTTAATTTCTAGGTCTTGAATCCTTGAGAGATAACATTCTGAATTGCTCAGACTGTATCAGAAGCTGAATTTAGAGAGCTTACCAATCAAATGGAGTTATTTAACAAGTTTATGTAACTCTAAAAGTTATTAATACACTGCAACTTTACCCTGACTTTGTCCTTTCCATCCAGCCTTATTGAGAAAAAAATGTACAATATTCTCTGTCAAACTACTGCTACAGACTCTAGAGATGGGAAAGGAATGAGACATAAATTGCATAGTTATTTTATTCTAACACTTCCAGCCTGTCCACATCCCTGCAAATTAATATAACTTATGCTGTAAAAAACCCACCAGAGCTACAGATTTATGTTAAAAGTTTAAATAAGTAAGCATTTTTTGAAAAATAAAAAGTGCAAACTCTACTTACTACCATCTTCATTTCTGCAAAAACTGTCAATATGTGAAGTACCCAAACACTATCTCATAAATAAGCTTGTTTGAAAATCTGAAACTCAAAGAATGATGATTTATTTTCATATGTTAACAGTTTACTTGCTATCAATAAACTCCTTCAGCTTCCTGCACTGCACAGATCTGACTGTACTTTCCATGCTTTTGTTAATGCCAAAATGTGCCCATCAGATAAAGTTTTCTATTCGGATAGCACTTCTTGTCTTTCCAAAGCTGTTCATGAGTCTGGAACACAGCCTTTAAAGTGCCAAGTTTGTGTGATGTCTCTTCATCTGAATGAATGTATTCTCAGTTAAAGCAATAGCCCCTTGAAGCTAGGGATGCTGATAATAAGAGAGGGTTGGACTGAGACAGGCGTAGATAGGACTAGTATGGTTAATTTTACGAAATCTCTCTATTTTATTTAAAATGGCAGGTTATATACTTTTTTAGATAGTTTACAAATGTAGACACATTTTTATTGGCACACAGCAGAGGAAAGAATGTAAACACACATTGTTTGGTTTACTTTTAAGGTGGCTAACACCTGTATATTAACTATTTTATTTAATGACTTTCAACACTCTATTATCTTTTCTAAACACATTAATATTTAATTTATCTGCGCTACAGCTAATTGAGAATTTTTTGTTGTGTTACAGGCTTTGGGCCTCAAGTTAGGCTTCAAGTTAGGCCTCAGTCAAGGTAGTTCAATATTTATATATAAATTATGTTTTCTTTCTTTAAAAAATTTAGCAACAGCCCCTTACAAGTCAGAGATTGCCTTAGGAGAAACCAGGAAGAAATTAAAGGTAAATGTGAGTGAACTACAATAAAAAAACTGAATATATTTCAAAGGTGATCTCAGCGCATTTATTTAAATTAAATAAATATACAAATCACAAATCCTTTAGTTAAAACTGTTTTCAGAGCCTCTTGAAGAATCACTGTAGGAAGCAGTTCACCCTGAATCTCAATTGCTGATTTCTTGCTATCAAAAATTATCAGTATTTATACTTGCAAATGTAGAAACTTACAGAAATCTTCCTCAGTAGAAAATGAAAATGAAATCTTTAGAAATTCACAAACACACGCTTTTGTTTCACTTACTTTGGCTACTTTGATCACACATTTTCTCAAAGGTTTTTTCAGGCAATTACAATTCGCTGGCATTCACAAAGGTGCTACAAGATAGAACAGAGGGTATTCAGCAGGCTTATTGCAGCAATATTTGCTCCTAGTGACTTTTTTCCAAAATGTTCAATATGGTTCCTTGGTTCCTCTAGGGAAAGCTTTTATTTGCCTTAAGACTCATACTTTACTGTGGTATAATGAAAGACAATCTTTTGTTCTGTAAACAGCTATGGAATTATAAATTACTGCTATTCACCCAAGAAATGCTGTTTCAATTATATTTAATCCCATGTAAATATTTAATGCAATATGCTAAAAATGCATTTTCTTAAGAAGTGTATCCTTCTCATGACACAAGTTAGTGGGTTTTAGAATAAAATAAGCTCATTGGTTTGCAAACCATGGAATTTTTAGATATTGTTTCTTGAAATCTTTCAGTTATAAACAATAAAACAGAAGTTGATGATATGGCTGCTCTAGAGAAAATGGTATCTATTTTCTAAATGTTTTAATTTTTTCTGGGTCAGATAGATATTGCTTATAAAGTCACAGGAAATAAAATTTCATGTCATAAATCATTTGAAAATACCAACACTTTTAGTGATGACACTACCTGTATATTGCATGTTTAGCCCAAGAATACATTTGTGTTCTGAACAAAATCTAGAGGTAATGAAATTGGTAGTAAATGCATTCTTATTAATACTGTGTACTCCATACTAATCCTTTATTTATGGTGTGGGTCAGATTCAAGATAGTAGAAATGAAAATTAATAAGTATTCTTCTGGCAGGAAAATTTACTCCATTATTATGCTCTGGATATTACAACAAAGAAGGGGTGTTCCTTTCTGGGCTCTCATGGCGAATTGACAAGACATTTGGCTGTCATCCTTAAAATTTTTGGATATACAAAACCAGGCTTTGCAGTAAATATTTACATTTGGTTGTGGTTTTTTGCACTGTGCCAGGGCCAAATGAGAAAAAGGCTTTAAACCTTCAAAACCTCTTGAAGTAATATCTGTCTTTTCTCATTTTATAGCATTCCTGTCTTTTAAATGCATTTTTACTTCTCATTTGGGAATTCCCAGCAAGATCAGATTTTAACATAATGGAAGAGAAAAATTTGGAAGCTGCTGTGGAAAACAGGTTACTGGGGTTACTAATCTGTGAACTTGTTTCCTACCCAAGATCTTGTAGAGGTAAGAAGATAGGGTATTTCAGGTTTCTTATATTTTGTAAGGAAATAATATTGGCTATCTGAATAGATCTCATTTTAAAGGTTTGAGTATTTAAAACAGTGGCCTGAAGTGAGACTTTTATTTATTTGTTTGTTTATTTATTTATTTATTACCACAGTAAGCTAAGTTGCAGTCATGTGAAGTTACTGCTGAGAAATTGAAAAGGTGGCAGTAACGTAGCTTCAGCATTCTCTGCGTTTTTTTTTTTTTTTTTTTTTTCATCAGCCCCTAGAGCAAGACAGTCTCAGTAGGAGAGCCTCTGCCTGGAGTGCCCAGCTCAGAGCACTGTCACTTCACTTCCACAGGTTTCAAACTTCCACCAGCTACAGCAGTACAGGGGACTTGTATCAGGGTGGGCATTAGATAAATGTATGACTTGGGTTTGTTGATTAGGACCAAAATTTGGATTCCCTGGTATTACAGTATGAAAGCATTGCATCCATAAAGGGGAGAGATGTACAGTCAGTATTTCAACCTGGTTTTTAGGCTACTATGTAAAAAGGGCTATGCAATAGCTGTCAGTGTTGTAAATCCTCTGAAGAACAATAATCTTAGCAAATTTAGTGAAGTGCAATAAACCAACTTCATCAAGTTTTAATACTTGATAGGAGCCCAGAGCACTGCAACAATAGAACTAGAAAAATCTTATCTCTTCTCTAGAGTGACTTATCTGGCAAATCTCAGAGAACCTGACCTAATTTGAGCTACTCTTTTGGCACCTGTGCTAATGTGAAATGTGACAAGAGCACTTAAAAACTATTCCTGAAAAAAATCTCAGGGGAAAGAGGGGCTTGTGTGTGTATCCTGCCTCATTACCCCAGCCAGCAGCTCTACTGAGCTGTCTTAGCTGAAACTCAAATGACTCATCATTTTAAAGACAATTGTGATTTAAAGCATGCTTCTATAATAGCTTGAAACACTCCCTATGGATTGTAAATGAGATGACTGTTTATAAATAAAAGTGCATATTGATATTGTTAATATTTTCCTTGCCTCTGAAAGATTTATGAAAATAATTCTGAAATAGTTCATCCTTATAAAGTACTAAAGAAGAGTTTTGTTGAGGATAATTGTTTAATTGTTTTAAATTATTATTAAAATAATTGAGCTTGCTTGGTCTCTGCCTCAATTCAGACCTCTGCTATAGGCATTTATCAATCAAAATAACAACTAAGTTATCATAATTGGCTGTTACTCAGCTTAGTCATCTTATAATAGCTGATGTTGCAGAAAGATTTTTTTTTCAAATTATCATTACTTTTATACTAGCCTGCTTGCTAAGATATTCTTTACTGGACTGAATTTCTATTTATGAAGCTGAAATAAAATACTGACTTTTAAAAAAACTTTGCCTAGACCTGGTACATTGTGATTGTACATGACACAACTACTAATGTGGGTATGATGTTTACAAGTCTTTCAGGGGGTTGTGTTGCTTGGAAGTAACACTGGTGAAACACTATTTTTGGAAGTGTTATCGTATGTAGTGCTTTTACCAGCAACGTTCTTGTGTGTGAGACTGATGCTCTTAGAAGTGTATTCTCATCAGTATCGTCAATCTGAGAAGCTTTAATGAGTTCTACAACCAATATATGCTTAAAATAACCACAATACAAGAGCTGCTGTAAAATTCTAATAATAGTCACCAGGTAGAAATGCACTGATAAATCAAACTACAAGAGGAATAAATACCAAACTATTTGGAATGTAATTATATGGAATTATATGGAACAACATTGAACAACAGAGGATCTGCTGCTTTGATGAAAAGGGAAGGAGACACCTAAGAGCAGATTATGCAGTTTTAGCCCCAAGAAAGTGATAAGATTAATTAGGCAACCAATTATTTCCATTCTATATGGCGGCTTCAGTAGCTACTGAATTAAACAGTTTTTCAACACCACAGATATTTGGTTGATTGGCACTTTAAATGCCATCCTGACAGGTATGTATAAGCAGTCATCAGATAAATTCCAAACTCTGAAATGCAGAATCATACTTCATCTCTGCCAATGAACTTAGTTTTTGATTCTGCCCTGCTTACAGCTAAAACTTTTTCTGTGGTACCTCTCAGCACAATGTAGCTTTTTGACATTTTGACTTTTTTCTAAGGGGGATATACAGTTCTAAATACGTTTTTCTCTTAAACTTCATGAAAAGCAACTGAGGAGCTGTAGAAACAAAAGTCTCTTGGCATATACCTACTTACTAGAATGAAATAGGTTAATAAGCCAATATTTTACAATTCCTCCAAACTAAGATTAATTCTCAGATGTTCAAGAAACTTTATCATTAGTGCGATCAGTTGTGACGTCCTTGCTTTGTGGTATGTGTGATTCTTGCTTTCTGACACTGCATATTATTTCATGAATGGCTTAAAATGCTGCAGTTGTATGGCTCTTTGTGTGAACTGATTTTACTGCACACATTTTTAGGCTGGTTTCTCTTGATTATGGTGCAATCTGAAACGTGCCAGCACAGGAGTCTAACCTGCCTGTGCTCCAAATGATTGGGAATTAGTGTTAACAGAAGTTGTGTGCGGGACTCAGTCATACTATCCAGAGAACAGCCAAGCATCACTTCCCATTCATGAAATTCTGCTGTGTTTGTGTTAGAGCATTTTGGTCTCGCAATTTCCATGTGTGAAGTCATATGCACATGGAGAAAGCTTCAGTTAAAGTACCTTCCCTCTAAGACAGTAAGGAAAATGAACAGCAGAAGGGTTAGAGACTCTGACAGCCCTACATTTAGCTGGCCTGTGAGTTTCAGCACATATCCCATATAGCCAAGGATCACACAGGCTGAAGCCATAAATCAAAGGCAGTTTTACAACAGCTGGCCAGCACAGAAGCAGCACACTTCCAGCAGGACAGAGTGCAGTGTGTGCCAGCCACCTGAGCACTACCAGCTTGTTCAGGTGGAATGTGCAGCCCTGGCTGGATCCTGACACTCTCCTGTTATCCCTGCCAGCTCCCTTCAGCCTTTCTCAGTACAGACTTCTGACTGCCAGGGATGTGCTGGGACACAGCTTTACACTCTTTGCTAAACCATGGAGTCACAGAGCCGTTGTTGTTCCACATCAAGCTTTAAATTATTCTTGGCTTCAGAAATCAGGACCAGAAGTAGTGTTTCAAAATAATTTTGAAGGAAGGGAGAAGATGATGAAATAATTTGGATTTCCAATCTGTATTGATTTGCTGTCAGCAAAGCCACTGACTGACAAATATTTAACAATACGTGTGTTTTTGTGCTGGAAATGCAAAGATGTAATCTATCTGCCAATGTCTTTGTTCACAGTATTAACATCTTGAGGTATTTTTATGGAGAGTAAGGGAAGTTGAAATAGAGATTATAAAAATGTCTCTTGACAAGGCAGGTTCTTGTTAATCTAAGATCCCACAGAGAACTGTAATTTTGTACTGACAAAGATAATATTCAAAGACTAGGTGGCCTTTGTCATCTAACAAACAGTGAAGGGTGCTGATTTTACTTCTGCAACAGGTATTTTTTTTCTGTACAGCCTGAGGGCTTCACACCTGAGACCTTACAGTACTGTTCTACTATCAGTGAAACAAGACAGTTTATGGTAGAGTCCACAGCATGTCTATGTTAACAACATGATTTTTCCATTGCTAACCTGAATGGCTAAGTAAAGATCAAAACTGCTTGGAAAATATTTTATATTCTATAAAAATCAATTGTTTTTCAAGTACCTTTCTGTCTGTGTTTTAACTTTTCAAAATTTTCAGGTTTTTAATATTTTTATTTTACCAGGAATTTTAATTTATCTCTTTCTTTCTTTTGTCTTTCTTTCTTTTCTTTTTTCCCCCATACCTGGCCTTGGATCACAGACAGACTTGTGCTAAGGGTTACAAGCAGGGTGTACTATATACTTTTGTCAATAAATTTGGCCAGTCAAATCTAGACCTCCTTTTTTTGTACAGATGCTAAATCCACTTATAAAGTAACTGCACTGAATTACTCCCAAAAAGTTTGATTCCACTTGTCTGGGAGATTAGAGTGGTAGCAACAAACAATTATAAGATACTAAGCCTTGAAAGACGTCATTTTGGTTTGGAGTGGGAGGATGTTTTGTTTTGTAATAAACTGAGGCTAAACACTCATTGCAAACAGCTCCCAGTCTGATCATTAACTTTGAATGTAAAACAATGCTACTTCTAACTCTCTGAGCTGTGAAAATATAATCAAACTACATTTTCATATTATACCTAAGTTATTCTTCAGTGCTTTCCCTACTGAAGTATATGTTTAGTAAGGAAGATGTGGAAATGTTAGTGAATGCTGAATGTTCCATTTCACTGGTAGGTTGCAATAAAGCATTTTACCTCCTGGACATTTTTTTAAAGATTTTTTTTCTGTTAAAGGAATTATTTTTAAAACACTTGCATTTATAGTTTTTGTACTTGTGTGCTACATTTACAACCAGTCTACCTTTTAAATATTTATGTTACTCATTATTAAAAAAAAGTGTTGTATGCAGGGACCAACTGAGCAAACAGTAACTCCACTGAGTGTTTCTTGTTTTAAGGATTTTTTTTTTTTTGTAATCTGATATCTGTTCAATTACCCAAAAGCCAAAAAAAGATTATTTTAAGGCGTGTCAGATCAGGTTTACGAGTTGCGTTTTCAATGCTTTTTGTCATGTCTTTCTGCTTGGAATTGACCTTGTTTTGTTTGATTCAACAAGTTTGAATTTTCTCTAAAAGATGTTGTGTAGTATCTCTGAAATTTTAGCTACTTCTAACATTTAAGGTCTGACCTAAAAATAGGATTACTCTCATAAAATGGGATCTGAATTGAGGTTCAGGAGTAGTAAAGAGCAAACCTGAAAAACCCTTCTGGGATGCCAAGTGATCTTAAAGGCACTCAATGGATTTGTATTTCTCTTTCATGTTTCACCTGGAACCAAAGTGTAGGCAACTTTTTTTCCCTAAGAAACTCCTATAAGGATGCTTATATCCACAATATATATCTGTCAGGAAGTTCCTGCGACCATCCCAGGCAGGGGATGTGCCATCCCTGAAAACATTCTAAGTCAGATTGGACAGACCTCTGAGCAACCTGATATAGTTGAGGATGTCTCTGCTCATTGCAGGAGAATGGACCTAAAGATAAACTTTAAATGTCCCTTCCAACCCAAACTGGTCTATTCTATGATTCTGTGATCATGAATGGTCTCTATTCTAAGTACACATTTTGATAGGACAAGGAATGAGGGGTAAATATTAAATTTAGTCAGATGGTTGAATATTCCAAGAAGTTCAAAATATCCTGAGATTTGATTCCTGTTCTTAAAGAGCATCTTAATATATCCAATGTCTATTTTGGTTAAAAAGCCAAAAGAAAGGCAGTCTCACCTTGGAAACACTGAGCTGTTCTGTTTTTCTTTTTTCTGACCGGCAAGTTATAATTTCACTGTCTAATTATACTATTATTTCTAATCAACATTAGATTTTAAAATGTTAGAAAACAAATATAGCATTCAAATTATACAAAGCAAACCATTCACCAAAATTACTAATTCTGCAAGACATTCAGAATAATGAAAGTATTAGATGTATTGGAACACATATTTGTGCAAGAAAGACTCCTGTCTTAGAGTTGTTTTTTCCCTTTCTAATTGAAGCATGGTAGCAAATGCAAAACAGTGGTGAATTTTCTTACAACATGCAGAATGTAGCTATGCACATGGAAATTTTATATAGACACTATAGTAGATCGTGGTAAATGAACTTTCATTGCAGTGGCAAACAGCAACATGAATGCTAATTAAAAAGAGTTTATAGGCCTGTTGCACAACAGCATATGTGCAATCCAAGAAAAGCAGAGCAGACACTCAGCTACGGAGTGATCTGAACTGCAGTGTGGAAGAGCACTTATGAGCAACACCTAATCTGATTATGAACTCTCAGAGCAAGGAGGACACAACAAATTTCTTTCTTCTACATGATCTTCATGTAGATACTTTGGTATGCACTCTGTTTTAATTGCTAGTTGATAAAAAGACATGTAAAAGCCCTTATTACAACTTTAACCTTGTTTATTTAGGAAAAAAAAAGCAAAACCAAACCCACCAAAAAGAAAATAAATCTACTTACTCCGGCAAAAGTTCCTAGTAAAAGTTTTACTTTATACTAATGGCTGTACAAACACTGAAAACAAACTGATGCTTCCTCCAGAAGAAACTACACAGCAAATGAAATTGGAATTGCTGAGTGGATGACCACATTCAGCTGGCCTCTTTGCTGCTTTAGGACATTTCTGCTTCAGCAATGGCTACTGTTTGGACAAGTATTACACTGAACATACAAATGAGAATCAAGAATTAATCTTATTTTAAACTGGTATAGTGGATTTGGAACAGCAGGGGTTCAGAAGTTGATTAATGAACAATAGTTTGGCTACAAACAGCTAAAGTTTGGTTCTGACTATCTCACTATGTTTACTCTCATTGTTTCCTTTATGCTGGGTGACATACATAGCAAAACTAAAAAAAAAAAAAAAAAAAAAAAAAAAAAAAAAAATAAATAAAAAAAAATTGCTTTTTGTAAAAGCATGCCACAGATATTTTTCTCAAAAAAGCAACCCCAGAGTGACCCAACATGCAGGGCCCTGGGATTCATGCTGGTAAGTAATATTTATGACATTTGCCATACTTATGCAAGCAGCAGAATAACCTATGTTATTCTGTTGTTGAGAGACTTACTTTAAAACACAGTGTTGTCTTTTTCCATATGTTGGAGCTATTCTAAATGTTTTGTGTCAGTCTGTAGAAACGAAATCATGGGGTTTTGCTATGTATTGCATAGTAGATGAACATTCAGAAGATATAAAGACATTTACTACAGCAAATATTGAATTACTGGGTATAAAGTGCTAGAAGAAAACTTGCATGAAGTAAGAATTGTGTTAGTGTTTATAAGCCATACTGAAATATGTCCAATACATAAGAAATCATGTTTGGGATTCTGGCATCCAGTCAAAAACTAGTGTAGAGCACTTTGTAACTCATGAAGGGTTCTGTGAAACTAATGAAGCTACGTCTATGAATGATTTTCAGGACTCCTTCTGGTACCCTGATATACAGCTCATTCATGATCTCAGAAACCTAGGGCTTAAGTAATAGCTGAACAGGAATGGTTCCCTTTTTTTTGATGCTTCTATCTTCAGATGGACAGGAAAAAATTGCAGGACTTCCTGAGATCTGAGTGAATAGAGATGTCCACTAATTATCAAAAAAAAAAAAAAAAAAAAAAAAAAAAAGAAGAAGAAGAAGAAGAAGAAACAAAACAACCACTTGAAATTTATTTGAATATTGTCCAAACAAAGGCTGTAAAATCTCATCCGGAATATATTTTGTTCTCAGGAAAAATCCTTTATGGCTAATTACCAAAGACCATGATCTGCTGCTTTTCTTGAAGAGGAAATTTTTTAAGGCTTTGCTCATTATCACTCTTTGAAATATATTTTTCTTCCTGTTGCGCTAGAATACACCCTATGTATCTTTGCAGAATTAGGTCTCTGGCTAACAACGTTTCTTTAGCATTTGTTGCCATGGAGCTGCCTCTGCCTGTTGAATTCATCTGGGCAGATTTTAGATGGCACACTAGAGCTGATGCAGTCTGCCACTAACTCTGTGGTCTTGAGTGACCACAAAGTTTCACAGGTGCCATAAGGAAAAGCAGTTCTGACCAGATTTCCTGTTAAGGGATTCTTTTAAGTACTACTGAATATTTGGGTTTTTTATGAATGCCTTGTGAGATCACTGATGGCCTGAAATGCCCTCCTTGAAGGAGAGATGCTTCTGCACTTTCATTCTTTGCTACTTTTTCAGAAATATGCATTCAGGCAACTAACCCAAGATTGAACATGGATGTATTTCACCATGGCTTTCACCAGGAGCAGTGGCTCCTGTACTCTCCACTGGAGTAGTACAGAGTGGTTTGATTTTTAAAGTCCTGGGTGACACAGGCTTGGACACCAATACATTAGCTGTTGCTTTTAATAGATATGTGATTTTAGAAGTTGATCCTTTCCTATTTTTTTAAATAAGTGTAATTCCATCACAAAGAATTTTTTTTTTAAAAACTTACGTTTATTTCAAGCTATTCCTCCTACAAAACAGACCAGAGCAAATTTGAAGGCAAATTTATTTTCTTAGTAATGATATAAGGAAGCCAAACAGATTTGAGAAACATGTCATAGGAAGTATTTGAGGGTGTATTTTAAAAAACATGGTTTCCAAGTAATATAAAAGTGTATATTTACTTTAAAAATGTATAGTACATTTGATTGATACTTGCCACTGTTTTCTTCTTTGCACATGACTGGGATCTAAATGTTGCTATTAGGCTTTTGGCATTTTTTCCCAGAGAAGTCAGATGGGATGCCATTGCAATGTTACAATAGAAAATTATTGTATCAATACTAACTTGGTTTTTAGGTTTTTGAAGGACACTTCAAGGACAGTTATCTCAATAAAATTCAGGGCAGCATGGAGTCAGAGAAGTTGGTGGAACTACATGTGAAGGTGAAAGAAATGCACCATTTCATGTTTTAGGGGCACAAAGGTTTGTTTCCCTTGAAAAATTTTCTCTGGAAATACATAAGTTGGTTTTTGACTGTGGCTATTATAGCACTTACATCACAGTATTAACGTGACTGTTGATATTGTATTTCTCAGAATAATTTTTCTTATAAAACTTGAAGGGTGCTTTATCGAAAATCATATTCTTACAAAATAAGAACTTCATTTTTGTTAAAGACTGGGTCAAAGTTGAGTAGAAGAGGCTTAGTGATATGTGAGAAAAAGGAGAAACAAACAAAAGCTTGAAGACTTGTCTTTCCTTAACATATTTTTGCTCAAAGTACTTAACAAAAATTACTTTTCTGAAATCAAATCAGCATTATTCTGCAGTAATGTTCTCCAAACCAAGCCTTTGCAGTTTGATGTTTATAGCTAGGCTGCCTTAAGGGTTGGTGTGCTGCCAGGAAGGAATTTTTCAGCCCTGTTCCGAGTTGTGTATCCCTGCTGTCTCTCCTTCCCCTTTCACCCTGGCAGTTGCACTACTCAGTCTTCATGGTAGGATGGCTCTCGGAGACAGAGCAGCAGATTCACCCTATGGAAAGGAAATTAATTTTCTGCTACATTTTACCTTTAGTTCTTGAGTGGAGTTCCTCCTGCTCCAAGAGCTAAGTGGTGCACCACAGAGGATCAGATTAGAGCAGCCAAGGCAAGGAGGGAGGGAAACGACATCTGGCAAATGCTCACTGCTTAAACTGACTTGATGGCAACATGGAGTGGTGCCATCATCGATTTGCGCTTCAGATCTGTGCATGTATAAATTGGCAAAGAATTTCAATACTCTCAGATGTATTAACTCTGCCAGCAGCCTTGGTAACGATGAGTTAACTGTCAGCCACACTGATGGTTTTGCAATCCTCACACTGACTAGAGATTGTCACTGTCTTTTCTTACACCATTTATTTTGAATGAAATTTTGCCTCAATGCCACAAATAAATGATTGTTGGGTTGATAAAAAACCAAAACAAAACCTACCCAAAAGCAGAGAAGCCTGAACTGAGCACAGGGCTCAATGAAGGGTGGAGGAAAGGCCATCCTCAAGGAGCTGTGGAGAGCTTGGATGCTGTCCTTGGACACAGGCCACACACAATCTATTAAAATCTGTCTCTAATGTCAGTAACTCACATGGGCTGAGCATATTTGTGGGTGAGAATGCTATAAAGCCTTTTTGTGCTCTTGTGATTCAAGTATTTAATAAGAGAAAAATGATGCTATAAATAGGCACACCATAGTTGGTAAGGACTGGGGATACAAAAGGAGATATGCAGTCTCAGTTATGACAGGAGAGCGAAGAAAAAGCAAAGAAAATATCAACTGAAACCAGCAACTTCTGCAGAAGTGCTTAATCAAACATGAACTTTGTATACAACCCATCGACAGCAAATTTGCCTCTCACAAAGTGAACAGCTTGCGAGCGGGAGCGTGCCTTTTTTGGTCACGTTTTGCAAAGGGCTGAAAATATGTGCTTAGTAGGTGTTGTGGCTTTTTCAAGTATTGCGAGCCTTTCTGTGCATTAAAAGCATTTCTGCCAGTGTTTATATATTGCTCCTATCTTCCATCATGTGGAAACCTTCCCCCTTCCAATCCTGTCTTCTCCTGAATGCATTGTAACAGCATCAATCAAGGCTTTCGTGGGTGCATGGCACCTATATACAAGAATAAAACATAATAAACACGAGCTGGGAGAATGGATCAGTTCATTAAATCCAGCCAGGTGGTGTTGTGCTCTGATACAGACTGATAACAGATTCAAAAGTGAGCCTGTCTGGAGTGGTTTTGTTCAGACTTGTGTAAAAGATAAGGTGCTAAAATAAGAGGAATCCCTTCAATTTGCACTTGTGACAGGCAGGTTCAAGTTTATCACTGAAAAAGATGAACTATGTCTGTTTTGAGATATTAAAAACAGGTAATCAAGTGAATTTTTTTTTCACAATATTGAATTTCTGGCTACAATTCATTTTAGGCAGGAGGTGGCACAGACTAATAGATGGCTAGCAGTTTTTTTAACTGAAAGTCCTAAAGAAGTTCTCTATATCAGGGCTTTAAACATATGCTCAGTTAGGAGCATTTTATTAGTTTTGTAAGAATAATTGTAAGCTCACTGGTCTGTATTTGTGCAAGTTTCTAATGAAGTCCCTTGGGTCTAAGTTATTAGTTTTTACCTGCATTTGCACAATTATCAGCCAACCCTCCTTGGCCTATTTATGCATATTTAGGTGATAGATATAGGCTAAACAAAACATGTATTTGCCATAAAGGTTAGGACATGATGCTGACACCACATTCTTATACTGGTGATAAAGAATATTTAAATATGCAAAGTAATACAGCCCTCCTTGCTTTAAAAGAACATCTAAACTCTCATGCAAAAAACTCAGCTATTTTTGGCACTCAAATCAGGTTATCTTGTTTGTCAGCTTAAGCTTTTGGTTTTGTTTTGTTTTTTTTTTTAAGCCCTATGAACAAAACAGCTTGTGTTTTCTTCTGGTTTTCTAACATTTACATGTTTATAAAAATCCAAATAAGCATGCACAACACCTCTCTGTTGCAGATAAAAGTGTAAATAAATGCAGCAGTGTGGTTTTCTGCTGAGAAGGGGTTAGACGTACCAGGTTGCTTTTCCCCTTGAGAAAGAACAAGCAATTTAGAATCCCTGCACATTGTTTTTACACATTGACCCTTATCCTGGAGCAGATGTGGCCAAAAACAGCATGCAGAGGGATGACTACAGGCATATGTGTTCAGCTGAAGGATTTTCACTGCACATTTCAAGGTTAGAGAACTTGGATTAACTGCTAAACAAAAGGGGTGAAGCAGAACAAAATACTCACAATTATTCTTCTATGCTAATCTTCTAGCCACTCATTACATCAAGGCAATGAATGACAACTGCTGCTAAAGAACAGTTATGCAGAATATTTTTCTGCAGAAAGAAAAACCAAATAAACTTAC